>NW_021963490.1:0-89672 GCF_901765095.1 Microcaecilia unicolor | reverse complement strand
ACTACTACTACTACTTAACATTTCTAGAGCGCTACTAGGGTTACGCAGCGCTGTACAATTTAACAAAGAGAGACAGTCCCTGCTCAAAGAGCTTACAATCTAATAGACAAGTGAACGGTCGGTCCAATAGGGGCAGTCAAATTGGGGCAGTATGGATTCACTGAACGGTAAGGGTTAGGTGCCGAACGCAGCATTGAAGAGGTGGGCTTTAAGCAAAGACTTGAAGACGGGCAGGGAGGGGGCTTGGCGTAAGGGTTCAGGAAGGTTGTTCCAAGCATAGGGTGAGGTGAGGCAGAATGAGCGGAGCCTGGAGTTGGCGGTGGTGGAGAAGGGTACTGAGAAGAGGGATTTATCCTGTGAACGGAGGTTACGGGCGGGAACGTAAGGGGAGATGAGGGTAGAGAGGTAGTGAGGGGCAGCAGACTGAGTGCATTTGTAGGTAAGAAGGAGAAGCTTGAATTGAATGCGGTATCTGATCGGAAGCCAGTGAAGTGACCTGAGGAGAGGGGTGATATGAGTATATCGGTTCTGGCGGAATATGAGACGTGCAGCAGAGTTCTGAACAGACTGAAGGGGGGATAGATGGCTAAGTGGGAGGCCAGTGAGGAGTAAGTTGCAGTAGTCAAGGCGAGAGGTAATGACAGCCTGGACGAGAGTTCGGGTGGTGTGTTCAGAGAGGAAAGGGCGAATTTTGCTGATGTTAAAGAGGAAGAAGCGACAGGTCTTGGCTATCTGCTGGATATGCGCAGAGAAGGAGAGAGAGGAGTCAAAGATGACTCCGAGGTTGCGGGCAGATGAGACGGGGAGGATGAGGGTGTTATCAACTGAGATAGAAAGTGGAGGAAGAGGAGAAGTGGGTTTTGGTGGAAAGACGATAAGCTCGGTCTTGGACATGTTCAGTTTCAGGTGGCGGTTGGACATCCAGACATCTAGACTACCTAGCTTGTTCAGATGGAGGATTACCTCAAGGAATAGGAAAGCCATGAGCAAAACTGAAAGGAGCTACTGTAAGGGCAGCAAACCTTTATGTAAGCAACATAAATAAAAATAAGCGGAAAAGAAGGCTGCTTTGGCTCTCAAAAGTAGTAGCTGAAAAGGTAAGGAAAAAGAGCTTAGCCTTGATATACTAAAAGAGATCACAGAAAGAGGAAGACTGCCAACAATATCTGGAAAAGCTAAAAGGAGCTGGTAGACTAGTCAGGAAAGCAAAGATGCAAATGGAAGAAAAAAAAATAGCCAATGTGTTAAAATGGGGGAACAAGACATATTTTTTTTAGATATGTTAGTCATAGGAGAAAGTGCAAAAGTGGCATTGTGAGACTCAAAGGTGAAGGGGAAGAATGTGCAGAAGCTGATAAAGATAAGGTGGAATTGCTTAACAAATATTTCTGTTCTGTGTTCTCAGCTGACGGACCGGGAGCAGGACCACAGAAGACAAACACATGTAGGAATGGAGGGGTGGTAGACCCTTGACTGTTTTCAGAGGACTGTGTTTGTGATGGGGCATACATCCGAGGGTACTGAAGGAACTTAGGGAAGTTCTGGTGGCTGTGCAAGCTGACCTTTTCAATGTTTCTCTAAAGTCGGGAGTAATCCCAGAGGACTGAGGAAGGGCAGATGTGGTCCCTCCCCACAAAAGCGAAAGTAAAGAAAAGGTTGAGAACTACAGGTAGGTCAATCTGACTTCTGTGGTAAGTAAATTAATGAAAACACTTTTAAAATAAAAAACACCCAGATATTCAATGCCGGTCAGTGGAAATGGCCCAGCATTGACTATGGGCTCAGAGACGACCACGGGAGTCAGCCTGGCTAATATCGGGCCCTTAAAGTTCTGCTCCCTTAAAGGGTGCAGAGTCCTCTAGTGCCTCTGATAAGATACTGGACTTTGGCTTGTAAATACCCCCAAAATTCAGTGGCATACCAAGGGGGGGGGGCAGTGGGGGCGGTCCGCCCTGGGTGCACGCCGCTGGAGGGGGGGGTGCCACGCGCCGGTCAGCGTCGTTCGTTTCCATGCTCCCTCTGCCCCAGAACAGGTTACTTCCTGTTCCGGGGCAGAGGGAGCATGGAAATGAACGACGCTGACCGGCACGCGGCACCCCCCCCAGCGGCGTGCACCCGGGGGGAGGGTTTTTTTTTGCCGGGTGAGGGGGTGTCCTTTCACCAGGGGGGGGGGTCGCGCTGCACAGGGGGGGGGGCGGGGCGCATCGGCGATCCGCCCCAGGTGTCAGCACCCCTAGGAACGCCACTGCCAACATTTCTGGAACAAGGGGAGGGTCTCCTGACCAGTGAAGTAATGGTGGAAGAAGACCCCTCTTGGAGGAAAACTGTGGTTGATATAAATACCCAGCCCAGTTTGAATGTCTTTAGTTCCTGGTTCCATGACCATTGTACCATATGGTATAGGGAAGAAGGTCTTTGGCTAGCCCAGCCATTGCACCTAAAGAAGCAGAGTGGAGAGCAGTGCCAGAGCAGTGCAGGCTTCTGCACTAGCTACCTGATATAAGCTGGAATGGGGAACCAGTCCACCCCCATATCCTGCATAGGAGAATCAAGAAGAAAGCAGTAAGAGAAACTACAGAAGATCCAATCATGAGAAGCAGGAAGGAACAAAGAGAAGTTCCTTGGATCTATCAACATAAAGAAACCCAGTAGCAGAGTTCCCATCTGGGGATGAACCCACCAGATAAGGAGACTGCCAAAAGACTTTCTTAGGAGCCTACTGAAAACAGAGAACTTTGAAGAACTACAAAGAGACTGTAAGTAATTGAACTATTTTTGCTTTGCTTCTGACTGTAATATAGTTATTGAGAGTTGTCCCATTTTTTCCTTAAAAAAATCTTTACGTAAAGCTTCTGGTTCAGAACACCAAATTCTGTTCTGAACTGACTTATTGGGTGATAGAGATGTGTAGGGTCACATGTATATGCCACTTTATCCCCATTTTTCTTCAATTTGTATCATCTGTACACAGAATGCCTGAGAGTAGCATGCTCATGCAGAACTGGATGGAAACTCAAATTAAATTATTCTGCTCCACAGCTGTATAGTTGAGCCAAGGGATTGGTATCAATTTATCGACTAAAGCTAGACTGAATACAGGCGAATTCGTTAGTACCCTCTTCACCCATTACCTAAACTTGTGTGTAATCTACACAGTTCCTCAATCAGTGGTCTGTATTACTGTATTTGTAAACACATTGTGAGCCTTTAGTAAGAGGATTGTTCAGTATGGCACCCACCTCCCTCCCTGCTGAGTAACAGGCCTAAGATTGTGGCAGATTGCTTACTGGCAGTCCATATGCGTTGGCCGATAGTAATAGACAGGTACATGTGCTTCATAGGTGGCCTTTGCCTCCGCGTTCCCATGTTGCGCTATGAACTGCAAAACAACACATGCAGAGAAGTCAGAGTGCTACTTTCTTGACTATGCACCCTGCACCAGCTCCAGGCCCCAATCCCCATCTTCCCCACCACCATGAGGCTGTGCTCACCTGCACCTGTGCCTCGTCCCAGTGATCCATCCTGAGTGACTTCACCTTGCTGATGGATGGGATATTGCGGTGGATGCCAGAGCAGCGCAGGCAGATGAAGATTCCCAGGCTGCAAGAGGCCCAGTCTGGATCTGCAAAAAGAAGACATGAACTCAACAATAGGCAAGGTTGAGGCTACAATAGTAGATTTGAATTGGGGCAAGAAATACTATGGGCCCGACATTCAGCTGGTGACGGGCAAACACAGATTTTCAATGCTAGGATTGTTAACATCTATGCTGATATTCAGCACTAACCGGTTAACTTTTTAGCGGTCAAAGGTAGGCCTGCTATTTAAGTGGCCTATTTTGAGTGCTCAACATAGCTAGTTTGGCATTGAATATCTACGCCTAACCATCTATGTCACGTGATTACAGCTGGTTAGTGGCTTACTGATTATCGCTCGCTGAATATCTGCGGTTAGACCAGTTCCAGGCTGGTTAAATAGTTTTGAATATGGGGGGGGGGGGGGGGGCATATAAGTTTACACTCATATCGTCTGAATCTAGGTGCAAGTATTTACATCAGCTCTATGGCTGGAATAAGTTCTGGCACCTAGTCACATATGCACATATATATCGGGTTATGTTAGTATTCTATAACGCAAAGTAGGTGCCAACTTTCCTTTACAGAATAACCTCCAACTAGGTGCCCCTTTTAAAGAATTACTTTCCATGAGACAATGCTATAAACTAGATCTAACGTTTACATGCATAAGCTCCTAAAAAGAATAGCCTGTCCAGGAAAACCCTGCATCCTCATACATCCTTTTCTGGGTTAAAATGAATTTCTTGCAATTAGCAGGCTTTTTAAAATATGACATAGTAACATATGTAGATGACGGCAGAAAAAGACCTGCACAGTCCATCCAGTCTGCCCAACAAGATAAACTCATATGTGCTACTTTTTGTGTATACCTTACCTTGATTTGTACCTGTCCTTTTCAGGGCACAGACCGTATAAATCTGCCCAGCACTATCCCCACCTCCCAACCACCAGCCCCACCTCCCACCACCGGTTCTGGCACAGACCGTATAAGTCTGCCCAGCACTATCCCCGCCTCCCAACCACGTCCCGCCTCCCACCACCGGCTCTGGCACAGACCGTATAAGTCTGCCCAGCACCATCCCCGCCTCCCACCACCGGCTCTGCCACCGAATCTCGGCTAAGCTCCTTAGGATCCATTCCTTCTGAACAAGATGTGTCCTGCCCTCTGATGTAACTTCCTATTTCCACGAAGGTGGGACACAGTGAGGGAAGGGCTGACCCAACCAGGCGATTTGCTTCTTTACAGCACAGCAGATGTGAGGCACTTCACAGATTTTTTTTAAAGGCTGGGTAACGGGTGGCAGAAGAGGGTCGTCTGTCGACAGAGCTGGTAGGCAGGTGGGGACTGGGTCGGGGAGGGGGGAGGCTCAGATGGGAGAAGGGGACTGGGACTGGATCTGGGGGGGCTCAGATGGGAGAAGGGGTCTGGGTGGGGTGGGGAGGGGCTCAGATGGGAGAAGGGGACTGGGTCGGGGAGGGGGGGGGCTCAGACGGGAGAAGGGGCCTGGAGCTAGAACTGGGGTCTGAGAAGGGGGCAAGAGGGAGAATGGGGCCATGCCTGGGGCAGGTGGGAAAATGGGTCTGGGGCTGAAAAGGGGGGCCCTAATGCAAGGCATGTAGATGAAGGGGGCTGGAACTGGGGGCTGAAAAGGAGGGTATGTGGGATAAGGGGGCTAGTACTGGAACTGGGGGCTGAAAAGGGGCAGGGGCTGAAACTGTGAGGACTGGGGGCTGAAAAGGGGACAGGGAGAAGTGGCTGGGGCTGAAGCTCGGGACTGGTGGGAGAAAAGGGCTGGGGTTGAAACTGGGGGCTGAAAAGGGGACAGTGAGAAGTGGCTGAGGGCTGAAGCTCTGGATTGTGGGAGAAAAGGGCTGGGGCTGAAACTGGGGACTGGTGGGATAGTAGGGCTGAAACTGGGGGCTGAAAAGGGGGGCAGGTGAGAGATGTAGGCTGGGGCTGGAACTGGAACTAGGGGCAGGTGGGATAATGGGGCTGGAACTGGGGGCTGTAAAGAGGGGGCAGAGAGAGAGGGGGGACAGATCCTGGATGGAAGGGGGAGCGAGAGGGAGGGCAGACCCTGGATGGGAGCGAGAGGGAGGGCAGATCCTGGATGGATGGGAGAGGGAGGGCAAATGGTGGATTGAAGGGGCAGAGAGAAAGGGCAGACAGTGGATGGAAAGGATAGAAAGGGCAGACAGTGGATGGAAGGGGGAGAAAGAGAGGGCAGACAGGCAGATAGTGGATGGAAGGGGAAGAGATAGAGGGCAGATTTGGATGGAAGAGAGAGAGGGCAGACAGTGGATGGAAGGGGCAGGGAGAGAGGGCAGACATTGGATAGAGGGGAGGGCAGGGGAGAGAGGAGAATCACTGGACATGGATGGAGAGGAGAGCAGGAGAGAGAGGAGAATTGCTGGACATGGATGGATGGAGGGGAGGGCAGGGGAGAGAGGAGAATTGCTGGGCATGGATGAATAGAGGGGAGGGTGGTGAGAAGAGAATTGCTGGACATCGATGAATAGAGGGAGGGGAAAGAGGAGAATTGATGGACATGGATGGAGAGGAGAGCAGGGGAGAAAGGAGAATTGATGAACATGGATGGAGGGGAGGGCAGGGGAGAGGAGAAATTCTGAACATGGATTGCGGGGAGGGAAGAGAGAGGAAGGAGATGCACATGGATGGAGGGGAGAGAGGAGAAATGCTGGATATGGATGGAGGGGAGGGAAGAGAGAGGAAGGATATACACATGGAGGGGAGGTGAACAATGCTGGACATGGATGCAAGGGATGGGAGAGAGGAGAAATATTGGACATGAATAGAGGGGAGGGAAGATAAAAGAAGAAGATGCACATGGATGGAGATGAGGAAAAGGGGAGAAAAACTGCACATGGATGGAGAAAATAGATAAAAGCTGGATCCACTGTATATCTCCTCCAGTCAAATCCGCAGAGGACCCAGCTTTTATTTATGGATGTAGGGCAAGAAATGAAGAAAAAAGGAGGAACAAAGAAATAAATGGAGTTAAGAGAAAAGATAGAACAATTTCCAGTTGATTTAACTTTAATTGATTTAATTGAGGTATGTTTGTGTAAAGACTCTCTATCTCTAAAGTGACTAAAATCATATCTTTATTAGGTATTATAGTATTCAAATATTGATCATATCTGCTGAGTCACGTACATATGATGGAATCCGCCTGGCAAAAGGTCATAGAAACTTATCTACAAAAATAGAGAGTGATTCCAATACTGAACCACATGCAGATACAATGGGTCTGCCGGGTGGAGAGGTGAGAGACTTATGTATTTTGGGGAGGATGTATAGTGTGGGAATGACTGGTTCTTCAACTGTTAAAAAATCAGCTTCTTTTGATGTAATGTATTGGGCTTCCCTACCTAATGAAACTAACGAACAAATTTCTTTTGAATGATATGAGTAGGGTCATTCTTAAGTACTTTATAAAAAGTACGATCTTCTAGTTGTCTATTAATTTCTGTAATATAATCATCTTTATTCATAATAACGACAGCTTCCCCTTTATCCGCCGGTTTAATAATAATACTGCGGTCATTTTGTAGGGTCTTGACTGCACTATTTTCTTCTTTTGTCATATTGTAAAAGATTCTTCTGTTGCCCTGTTATTCTAATGATATAATATCATTAAGAACAACAGTCTCAAATGCTTGAATTAAATAATGTGTATTTCCTGGTGGGAGCCATTTGCTATCTTTTTTGACTATCAACGAGTCTGTTATGTTATCAGTTTTACCTTTAAAGAAATCTATTATTTTTAATTTCCTAATAAACTTATAAAACTCTAAGGTACAATTCGTTTTAAACCATACAGCCAGTTTCTACGTTTATGCAGATTGTGTTCTGACCCCCGCACATCGTTCAGAAGAATCCGCAGCCAAGCAGGGAACTCAAACTCCCCACGGGAAAACACAAGTATAAGTGATAGTGGGATGTTTGACCACGGAAATTCAAATCCTGGAGACAAGAATCTTAAAAAGCTTGTTTATTGATGAAAAGACTCGACACAACTGTTGTGTTTCGGCCGTCAGGTCTGCACCAGGAGTCTATAAAACATATATATGCAAATAAAGAAAAATTAAGTAAAAACATAAAACATATATGATAAAAGACCACAGTAAGCAATAACATATGATAAAAAACAAAATCAAAAGATAAAATGTGGGAATAACATCATTTGCTAAACGTCAAAAAATGTGTTCACATATACAATGTTCTCATAAAGTGCTAAATATTGCAAGATCAATGCGTACAACAGAATACATATAAATAATGAATAGAATAGGGACTAAACGTACAAAGTATATGAATGAAATATGCTTTGTACGTTTAGTCCCTATTCTTTATTTGCATATGTATGTGTCGAGTCTTTTCATCAATAAACAAGCTTTTTAAGATTCTTGTCTCCAGGATTTGAATTTCCGTGGTCAAACATCCCACTCTCACTTACACCTGACCCCCGCACATATCATCTCAGGTGTATTGATATGACAAGACATTTTCAAGAGAAGGGGTATCCACTTAAACATATTAACAAAGGATTTCAGAGGGCATCTGGTTTATCAAGATCTACTCAGTTACAACCAGTTAAGAAGAAAAATAATGATAAAATTGTATGCACTTTACCTTTTAATCACATGTCCAACCCTATTATGAAAATATTAAGAAAACATTGGCATTTGATACAAGGAGTTTCTTCCTTCACTAATAAAGAATTACTTATAGCATACAAACGGGAAAAGAATCTCAAGGACATGTTAGTTCCATCAGCATTACATAATGAGATTGCAACATTAAGGAGTTTACCAGTTGGACATTTTCCCTGTGGATCTTGTTCCGTTTGGGACATTTTCCCTGTGGATCTTGTTCCGTTTGTAATGTTAATATGAAAACTACTGTTTTTCATATTCCATCTTCTAACAAAATGATATATCTTAAAGAGTTCTCAAATTGCAAGACCAAGAATATGCGGTGCTTTGTCCATGTGGTTTGGTGTATATAGGGAAAACTAAGAGAAAATTCAATACTAGAATTATTGAACACAAGAGTGCTTTAAAAAGGAATGTACTAGAGAAACCACTGGTGGAACATTCAAGAGATTTAGGACACAAATTTGAAGATTTATGCTTTTGTATTTTATTTGTACACAAACAGAATTGGAGAGGTGGACCGATTGATACCGTCCTTTTAAAGAAAGAACAACAATTTATTCTTGAATTACAGACTTTACATCCCAATGGTTTAAACATGGAAATAGAGCTATCTGTATTTCTTTAAAAAATAGGCCACATTTTTTAAAATAAAAAATAGGACACGTAAAATACATTTAAAAAAAATAGGACATGTAAAATATATTTTATTTTTTCAAAACCATAGGACACGTAAAATATATTTTATTTTTGAGCTTTCATTTTCAATTTTCAATGTTTTTTTGTTGCAACCCTCTTTTATCTTGTCTTACATATGTATACTGTTTAACTTATGGCGACAAGCTCAGTATATTTTTATATATTTTTTTCTTATATTTTTACATTGCTCTTCGACAATTGACCAGTACATAACGAATTACTAGTTCATTAATATTTATTAATATAAAATAAAGGGGGAGGTTATGATTTACATACTGTCTGATTACTATTGTGTTATACCCTTTGATCAACGTGGTGCTGAGTTTGTCACCTAAGTTTTTTTTTATATTTGTTACATTTATTGTCTTAATTAGGAGTGGTCTTACTTAATACACTGAGAAAGTTTGAATAACGTTATAGACCAGTTTTATATAAATATTTTTTATTGTCGAGTAAGTTTATGACGGCATTTGGAATTACAAATAACATGTGGATCGTTTGTGTGGATGACCCAGTATTTTATTAATTTGATTTTTGAAACCTTCCATTTTTCCATTAGATACTTTACATATTTTATTATATGCTTTTACGGTTTTACATTTTGGCACGTTTTTTCAACTTTGACTTGGTACTGACGTATATAAGGATTCTATGCAACTTCCGTCGTCTTTTCCAGTATTATTAGCGGAGCGTCCCTTGGTGATTAGACACACAACAGTAAGTGTAATTTTGATTGTAGTTTTTATACTGTTCCATCTTTGTTTTTTTAATTTGTGGCCCAGCGTCATCAAACCATATGGTAATGCATGGTAGCTGGTGGATTTTTCGATAAGGCGAATAGAGTATTGAATAATATAATAATTGAGAAAGGCATATAGGATCATACTTTATGCAAGATGAATCACTCGGGAATGAAGAGTAACTCTTTGACTTGTATTTATTTAGGGACTTGCTGAATGTGCTGGTTTTTCTTTTATGAGTATTGTGAGTATTCAATTTCTAAATCAGACAAGTTTTTACTTTGTTTTCTGTTTTTATTTTTATTTTATATGTTATTCTGATTTATATATATTTTTTATATTTTTTAATATGTATTTTTTATATTTTTAATTAGTTGTTCCTATCAGAAGGTTTTCATTCTAGGTACGTGTCCTATTTTTATCATATAATTTTTATCATACAATATTATAATATGTTTTGATAATATTTTATATGTTTTGATTGCTTGTTATGATACAATATGATTATATTTTATGTTTTTAGTATTTATGTTTTATATTTATATGTACATGTTTGTATAAGTGTCTCTAATGGGATATAGTTACATTCAAGACATGTGTTGATAAAAGCAACCTTATGCATATATATTCTTCGTTTAGTTTTGTAAGTGGGTATGGTGACGTGGTGAATGGTTCTCTTGATAATGAAAGTATTTTGATTAGTGATATATTTATTATATTTATTGTTATATTTATTAATATTATTTACATTTTTATATTATGAGGATTATTTATGTTCATATTGTTTTTTTTTGATTATGTATGATATATTATATTACTATAATTGTTTTTATATTATTTTATACTTGTAATTTTATGTGTTTGTCTATTTTAGCACCTGACACAGCCCCTTTGGGCGAAATACGGCCTGTATCGAGCAATTCTCTGGTATATGGTATCATTAATAAAATCTTTACATGCTATATTGATCTGCTGGTTTATTTTCCACGTTGGAGTTTGCAGATTGTTTGCCTTGTTGTTTTTTGGGACCTTCATTTTGTCCAGGCAGAGGTAATTTGTATTATTTGACACCCTCTATCATTTTAAAATATTGGTGCCTATGGCTGAGACACTAGAAAGGCATTCCTAGCCATTCAAGCACAGGGGTTTCAGATATGAGGACAGTACCAGACTGAATAGTGAGTTTTGCCCTTTGAAATCCTTCAAGCTTAAGCCAGCACTTGAGCTTCATGTTGAAGTACATGTTGAAACCTCAATCTGACAAATGGGCTTTTGGGGCCACTCAGCGAGGACTACTTTTGTGAAAGGATCAGTCTGGGTAGGCAGAGAAAGGCAATTGACCCAAGGCTCTCATTGCCTGACCTGCAAAAACATGCTTTCTTCCACTGTAAATAATCTAGACACCAGTGTTTTTTTCTAAAAGTCACCTTTACTAGTGCTTCTACAAACAAGAGACGGACTCCATACATAAAGATGGCACCAGAAAAAAAAAACATTTTAATGGAAAAACAGAAAAAAAGTGGGATCGGTTTAAATGGAATGGTTCTTTCTAAAATTAACTAGTATGGCTAATCTTATGCTCTTATAGATAGACATTGGGAAGCCACTGCTTTCCCTGGGATTGGTAGCATAGAATGTTGCTACTATTTGGGTTTCTGCTAAGTACTTGTGACCTGGATTGGACACAGTTGGAAGCAGGATACAGGGCTAGATGGACCCTGTATGGCTATTTTGTTTTGTTGTTCTTAACCATCTTTGTTCAGTTATAGTGAGACAAGCTATTTCCTGGTTCTGTTGGTCAGCCATAGTGTAGGCTGGCTCTTTTCTCTACTCTTTAAATCTAATCCTTGCTTCTTCTCTTGGGTCTTGGGTGGACACACCTTAGTGTTTCTCTAAAAGATAATAAAAACGGACACGCCACTCTACTTTTAGTTTTGATAACTGCTTGCAGAAACAATGCTCTGAGAATGGTTAGAGGTCTTCCCCACTTTGATTCCTGACACATTTTTATGATATGATCTTATCACATGTTCTTTCACCATGAACAATGAATAGATATAGTCGGGTGTTTTTTCCTTATTCACTCATGTAGAATCATTCTCGTCCCTTTAGTCTTCGGGTTCCACTTTCACATTTCCTCCTCTCACTAACAATGCCTTATTCCCTTGTTCTACTGTATTAACTACTACAGTTTATTTTTCATTTGCACCTTCACTCTCTTGACAACAACCATCTTAGTTTCTTCAGATAATGCTGTTGTCTTTCTCTTTCTGTGATCTTTTAGTTTTTGCTCTTACATAGTAGATGATGGCAGAAAAAGACCTGCATGGTCCATCCAGTCTGCCCAAGACAAACTCATATGTGTATACCTTACCTTGAATTTGTACCTGTCCTTTTCATTGCACAGACCATATAAGTCTGCCCAGCAGTATTTCCCGCCTCCCAACCACCAGTCCCGCCTCCCATCATCGGCTCTGGTACAGACCGTATAAGTCTGCCCTTCCATATCCTAGCCTCCCAACCACCAACCCCTCTTCCCACTTCTTTTGAAACACTGAAATCGTTTATCATTTATTTATTTTGCTTTACCGTCACTTATTGCCAAGCAAATCAGAACGGTTTACAGTGCAAATCTTACAATAAAATCATAAAACAAATTAAATTAAATTGGGAATGCCATTAAAAGACAGGAAAGAACAAACAAATCATCTACTCCTGAGAACAACAAAAACAGTCAACTCACAAGCCAATCATACATAATATAATGCACAAACCTATTTGGAACAAACTAGGAACCTGTGCAGCCTACCCACTAAGATACAGTAACTTGAGATGATGAAAGCTAATTGATAATAATAATATGTTTTCAGTGCTGTACGAAAAAGGGCATATGATTTTTCTAATCTAATCAGTTGTGGTAAAGAATTCCACAATGCAGGAGATAGAAAAGAAAAAGCAGACATGCGGGTTGATTCCCATCTGACTCTGGATGGTGGGGGTAAGACCAATCTATTGTCTGTTAATGAGTGAAGAGTATGAGCAGGTGTAGATGGGATAGTCAAAGCTGCAAAATAAGATGGAGTAGCATTGTGAAGTGCCTTATGTGTCAAAGTAAGGACCTTAAATTACACTCTAAATTTGGCAGGGATCCAGTGGAGATCATATAAAGGGACCAGATAAAGATCATATGGCCTATCCAGTCTGCCCATCCATACCAATTGCTAAATTCTACAATCCTTTCCTTTCCCTTAGAGATCCTCTGTGCTTGTTAAATGCTTTGTTTCTGAATTCAAGAATCTTTGACTCCACCACCCTTTTTGTAAAGAATTATTTCCTTAGATTGCTCCTGAATCTTTCTCCTTTCACCTTCATCCTACGCATCCTTAATCCAGAGTTTCCTTTCAGTTGAAAGCCACTGCAGACTCTTTTAATTCTTGCTTTTCAGTACTTTCCTGACAAAGATTTGTTGCATCGATCACAACAGGACAAAGTCCAATAGAACTGCTTGAGTCACCGTCATAAGGCTTGGTTAAATCAATTACGTTTGGGCAGATCTTACAGAGAAGCATGATAAGCTATTCAGGAGCATTCATCCAAGGAACTGTGAAATTCCGGAAATGACAATACAATTTCTGTGCTAAACTACAGGTCTCTTATTGAGATGATCAGACCCATTTCATACGCTGCAAGAGTACCTGACATAATGATCTGATATACTTTTCTGTGACCTTGAGCCCCAGAAACCATAAGGAGAGTTAGCCTAATGGTTAGAACAGTGGGCTAAGAGCCAGGGGAACCAGGTTCAAATTCTTGAGATGTTGGGCAAGCCACTTAACCCTCCATTACCTCAGGTACAAACTTAAGGGCCCTTCTACTAATGCTTAGTACATGTTACATGGTAAGAAGCCCATAGGTATAAAATGGGCTTCTTAGCATTTAGCACATGCTAATTCCATTAGTGCTCGCTAAGCTTTAATAAATGGGTCCTTTAGATGGTGAGCCCTCAAGGGGTAGAAAAATACCTCCTGTACCTCAATGTACACCACTTTGATAGCTCTTGGACTTACAGGTAGTATATAAGAAATAATAAAATTAAGAACAATCTGTAATGTCTTTCCTTGCACTGTTGTGAATACCAAATCAAATAGGTAAATCGTCATAGAACCATCATCAGATGTATAAATTAAGTCACATATGCTAGCTAAAAGCTGTAATGTTGTCATCACCAACCATT
Organism: Microcaecilia unicolor; assembly: GCF_901765095.1. NCBI lineage: Eukaryota > Metazoa > Chordata > Amphibia > Gymnophiona > Siphonopidae > Microcaecilia > Microcaecilia unicolor. The sequence goes on along the minus strand of NW_021963490.1, from coordinate 75,741 downwards.
AATGCAACTGCCCAAATACTGCATGCTTGTATTCTATCCTAAGCTAATATCACTCTTAGAGAGAAGTAGTACTACATACAGGGTCGACATTAGTGGGTGGCAAAAAGGCAATTGCCCTGGTGCCCTAAACCTGCCTCAAGCTAAAGGAGGCATAGACTGAAGGCCTGCTTTTGGGCCCTCTCCCTGGGTTTTGCCCTGAGCCCTGAATGTCTAACACCTGCCCTGACTATATATTCAGCCAAGAATGAGTACTAGATTGAGTTGCTAGATGGTAGGCAAGTCTATGAGAGCTGGGAGCTCAATGTACTGTAAACCCCCTGGTCGTGGAGCGGGTATTTACAATAATTAAAGAAATAAATATATAGGAATGTCACAGTTTCAAATAGGGTTCCAAAATAAACTCCACGCAACCAAGGGATTTGACAAGAAAAATATTAAATATTTTATTAAATGGTAAAATACATAGAAACATTTGGATATGTTCCTTAATGTTGGTGTAATATATGGTAACATATATTAAATGTTTTTTCCTGGGGCTCTGGGGGGGGGGGGGGGGGGGGCTGTTCCAGGGTTTTGGTGGATGCTGCTGGCTGGAGAAGGTTTAAAGTTAGTTTGTGAATTTTTAATGGAGTTAGCTGAAGAAAGTGTGAGATGTTTCTTAAATGTGGTTTTATTTTTCAAGAAATAAACCATGATTAGGTGGGGATTGTACTTTAAAATGTTCCTTTCTGTTTTGGGTACAAGTCAGGTTAAAATTGACTTTGAAATTCTCTGTATAGGAAGTTTTGCATTTACTATGGGGGAGGGAGATTCTAAACAGATCAGAGAAAAAAAAACCCCAGTCTTTAGCTGACAAGCTGATTGGTTGAGTGATGTCAGGTGTTCCTCTAGTGGGGGCAGTGTTGCCAGGTGGGCGGTTTTACCGCCCAATTGGGCGGTTTTCCGCGACCCGCCGCGGGAAATTTTTGCCCGCGGCGGGTTGCGGTTTTTTGGGCTGTTTTTTCGGCCGCGGGGGGGCGGGGTTAGTGACGTTTTTGGGCGGGGTTAGTGACATTTTGGGCGGGGTTAGTGACGTGGGAGGCGGGGCCGATGACGTGGAGGCGGGGCCGGTGACGTGGGAGGCGGGGCCGGTGATGGCGGGGGCGGGGCCGGTGACATGGGAGGCGGGGCCGGTGACGGCGGGGGTGATGACGGCGGGGGCGGGGGTGATGACGCGGGGGTGGGGGTGTCAGGGGCAGGGTTTGTGTTTGGGCGGGTTTTGGGCTGTTTTTTGGGCTGGATTGGGCTGGAAAAAAATTTTCCACCTGGCAACCCTTGGTGAGTTGCTAGGGAGACTGGTGAGCTGAAGACCAGGGCTGTGAACATGGAGAGTGAGACAGAAAGAAACGTATGCTGAGTGTGTGAAATGTAAGAAATAAAAGTATATTTTATGAGTTTAAAGTGAAATAAGTGACATTGAAAAAGGGTACTTTGATATTGAAAGTAAGCTGAGGTGAGTGAATGTTCCAGTATAGCCCTGAATTTCCAGATATAAGTGATTTACCATTTTAGGGTGAGAGAGGCTTTGATTTGTGGTGGGAATTGTAGCGTATAAGGGTGTCAGGAAAAAAGAGTGTAAGGATTTTAAGTAAGACACAGGGGAAGGACTGAGAAGTGAAGTTGATATTTGGAAAAAGAAGCCATTAAGCTGTGTCAGTGGGAAAGGTGTGTTGTTGGTGAGAGTTCTGAGTTCAGTACAGGGTTTGGAATCAGACTGCAGATTAAAGAAAATCCAGCACTGTTTTTGTATGAGTATGCTGTATTCTCCAGATTGATCTGATAGCTGTGCAGGGAAATGTTATGTTTATATGTGAAGTCTGTGAGATGCAATGTTGAATCACCATTTGAATATGGAATGGGTTACTGTGTGAGATCTCTGAATGCAGTGTGAGGCCTGATGGATTTTAGAACAGGGAATCAACAGTGAGAAATAGGTTTTGTAGTGAGAAAACCTTTAACCTATTTTATTTCAATTAGAGAGTGTGGCCACAGTATTGAGAACTGATTAATTGTCACCAGAGTGGAGTCCGTTCCCGGACAAGCAGGGAGTTTTAAGGGCTTTGCTTCCATTTATTTTCTTTATAAGTGAGGTTGTAGGAAGAAGAATTCTGTAGATCATCCGCTGAAGGATTTCCAGATGAGCTCCAACGCAAGAAAGACATCATCTAAGTAAATTCAACTACAGCTAAGTGACATTGCCAAGGGTGTTGAACAGAATATATTATTTATTTCACAACATTTTAAGGGAAAACAAAGGAACAGACCATCAGATATTAAAACTCCATGAGATCCCTGCAAAAACACCAATAGTGCACACAAAGAGACCAATTTTTACATCAGGAAAGAGAATAACCACAAATATCTGATTTTGATAAAAGACAATTTAAATACTTATCTGAAAAGGTTCTTTTCTGCCTTTTTAGGTGAAACAGACAAAGTATACATGTAGTTCTACATTTGAATGTTGAATATGTTATTACAATTCTATTAAGCCTCACACTAATTGTGAATTTGAATGAAAATTTGCTTGCATTTGTATTCAATAAAGAATAAGATAATTTGTAAATCTGAAGGTGCGGTTCTTCCAATTCAGGAACAAATCCTAAATTTAGCTTCTTTTCCTCCTTTATTCTTTGAGCGTAAAGGACGAGGTTAGTTTATTTGTTCCACTCCCTCGGCTGTGAGTGTGTGTTCCCTGGATATTGGCCACGACTACAACAATCAGGTATCTGGGAGCACATCAGTATAGTCCAGCCGAGAGGGGTGGTAACATTGGTACCAATTGTTAAAGTTTGCTAGTATTAAATTAAAATAGTGCAAGGTGTTAAATACTTTGTGATAAGTTACAAAGGCAATAAGATGTTCAAAACTACAATTAGTTACCAAGACCCCGACCCCACTTCTGCAATAACATAAAACATCCCAAACATGTACACAACCCCAATTATTGTACTCAGATCTGATATATATATATTTTTCAATTTGTGTGCATACAATAATGTTACCGGTGTATCAAATCTTCACTAGCATCGCTGCTGTCTTGCGTTGGGTACCTTGGTCTTCTCCACATCCACGTCTCCTCGGTTGGCGAGGTCAGCTCACCAGCTCAGGAACTCCAGGATACCTACTGCTCTGACTCAAAAGAACTCAAAAAATGAAAATCCTGACTCCCTGTGCTCGTTGTGTGTGCTAACCTCAATCAGTATTTTCTCTGGCAAGGGACCTTGTGGGCTAACTAAATTCAAATAAAAAGATAAGCAAGGGAAATTCCTATCTAGCCCTCCCAATACATGACCCCTTTTCTTTTATTTTGTTATACACCCTCTACTCAAACTGATGGACTGCTAAACTAAACCCCCTAGAGGCAGGCCCTTAACTACAGGCACTCACAGGGCTCGAGGCTTAGGCTGGGCAGCTCCTTCCCCTGGGCAGGCTCGCTTAGGTGTGGACACTCAAACCAGCAGGCTTCTGTGCTGGATCCTCCTGAGGCAGACACTCACGCTGGCAGACACTCTAAAAAAAGTTCCTTTGGAGTCTGGGCACTCAGTGCAGGGGGGGGGGTCTCTCTGTCTCTCTCTCTTTGTGGGGCTTCTTCTCTTTCCAGATAGGCATCTTCTTTACAGGACAGGCAGTCACACGGCTGGCTTTCTCCTCTCTGGACAGGCAAGCACACACACGGAGGGATGCGCTGGGTGGACTTTTCTAAGATTCAGGGCCCTTGCCATGCTGCTCTCTATTCAGCTCTGCACTGCTCCCAACACGTCTCAGCTCCCCAGTGTGGTCCCTCTTCCTCCTCTGCTTCTCTCTCTGCCTGAAGAATGGCCTCTGTGGCTACTGCTACAGCTCCTCTTCTTGGCCCCAGCTTGCCTGTTCCCCTGCAGCTCGGCTCCTCTTTTGCCCCCGGCTCGCTCCAGACCCCCTTCTCCTCCTCTGTTCCTGTCTGCTTTGGTGCCCAGCCCCTTACAGGACTCACCCGTTCTCTCTCTTCATCTGGGGCTCGTCAGTGGGTCCTTCTCTTCCAGCCTGCAGCTGCCTCCTCTTGCCTGAGCCAGTGGCGTAGCTACGTGGGGCCTGAGGGGGCCTGGGCCCCCGTAGATTCCAGCCTGGACCCCCCCTCCCAGGCGAACCCACCCCCGCCGCCGCCTACCTTCACTTTTGCTGGTGGGGGACCCCACTCCCCACCAGCCGACGTCCTCTCCGTCCTGCTCCTGCCGTTGCATGCATTGCTGACGTCCTGCACGTACAATGTGCAGGACGTCAGCAATGCATGCAACAGCAGGAGCAGGATGGAGAGGATGTCGGCTGGTGGGGAGTGGGGTCCCCCGCCAGCAAAGTGAAGGTAGGCGGCGGCGGGAGGGGGGTCGGAAAAGACATGGGGGGGCGGCAATGGCGGCGGGGGGGGGGGCGGCACCGGGGGGAGGGCTAAAATGTGCCCCCTCCCCTCGGGCTTTGGACCCCCGTCCCAAGGAAGTCTGGCTACGCCCCTGGCCTGAGCATGTCCTTCTCTGCCCCAGCTTGCAGGACACTCCTGCCTGGATCAGATCTTCTCCTCTCAGAGCATATTTGCAGCCTCCTCTCTTTGCCTGGCCTTGCCTTTCTCTTTCCCAGGCTGCCTCTGGGCTGCTATTCTTTTTCTGCTCCACCCCCTCCTGTCCCTTGGATTGGCTTGAAATGCACGCCAATCTATGGGTCAGGCTGCCTCCTGCCAGCTCATTGGTCCAAATTCATGCCCTTTAGCAGATCCTGGCTCCTATTGGCTGCCTTCCACTCTGCCCCTCAAGATTGCCTTACATGCCCCTCAGTCTCCCAGCTTTCCCTGGGGCCTCAGACAGCCAATCAGAAGCCTTGTAACAGACTTCACTGCACATCCCCCCACAGACTTACAAACTCATAAAATTTAAACACACCTCTGGCATCTATGGGCACCTGAGTTCTTAGTTTTATAACAGTGCTAGAGCATTTTAAATACTTTAAACCTTTTAACTAAAAGGTGTCAGTGCTGTTTCTGGGCTGCCCTGAGACCTCTGTACCTCCCTGTCCTCTGCAAGATGCCCCCCTCTCATTTGCAGCATTGTTTCATTTTGGTTTGGTTTGGTTAGTCTTCATTTTCAATTTGGCGGCAATGTCATTAAGAGTGTACCCTCTGTGCAAATAGTGTGTACTGACATTAGCAAACACAAAAATGTCAGGTTTCTGCTGGTCGTTTTCATTTGTTAACAACATGGGATATGTCATTGACATTTGCTATGCCATTACAAATGAAAACCCATCCCTAGAATAAAGCTGTATTAGTATAAGTTCTGAAAAGAACAGTGTAGTGGGTCTCAGATAGAACAAAAGGCAAAGCCCAGGATCAGAGGCCCACTACACTATTCCTTTCTGTTCTGTTTGGCTTGTGTCGCTGTTTCTCTCTGGTCTGCTGCTTTAGTATTCTTTCTGTCTCTCCTCCTTATGGATGACTGAAGTGCTGTGCTCAGATTTGAGGTACAGGCCTACAGGGTCAACTCTGCCTTTATAACAGTGGTCTGCATTGTTTTTGCTGACTTGGGGTAGTATGATCAAATTCAAGTCATATATTCTAACTTTATGAGGTAGATTAAACAACTGAAACACTAATAATTGTTCAGTTAGCTGTGTTTGTTGAAACACTTAAGACAGAAGCAGGGCCGCCGAGAGACTGGGCCGGGCCCGGGACAAGGCCACCCTGGGCCCCTGGCCCCGCCCCCTGGGCCCCGCCCCCACTGCCACCCCCCCAGGTTGTCATCGCCCCCCCCGGAGGGAGGCCCAGCGCCACAGTCCCACCCGCCTCCGCCACAGGGCCAGACCCCTTCCACCCAAACCCCCGCCAGCAGAAGTGCTGTCTTCTGACTCCGGCGTATGCGGCCCACACAGACTCGCTCCTCTCAGCTGATCTTCGCTGTACTCTGCAGGGTTTCTGTGCATCTGACGTCCTGCATGTCAGACGCACAGACGCCCTGCAGAGTACAGCGAAGATCAGCTGAGAGAAGCGCGTTTGTGTGGGCCGCACACGCCGGAGTCAGAACAGAAGACAGCACTTCTGCTGGAGGGGGTTCGGGAGGAAGGGGCCCGGTGGCGGGTAGAACTGCGGCGCCGGGCCCCCCTGGAGGTCCGGGCCCCGTGAATTTTGTCCCCCCTTTCCCCCCCTCTTGGTGGCCCTGGACAGAAGAGCTACCTAACACCACCTACCATATGTTAGAAATGCTACAGGAGACATGTCTGTTCAAACTGTGGATGCAGCTCACAGACTGGTTCAGACAGCCTCTGGGCTGCTATGTTCCAGTCAGTTCCCTTCTGGCTCACAAAACTAAAACCGAGTCAGCAAATACGTAAAAGCAAAAGCCGAGAGGCCCTGAGCAAGCATGAGTAATGATGGTGTGACTCAGATCCAGATGTGTGAATCAGTAGAATAGTCCCTCCTCCTGCCTAACTGGACTGTTCCTCATACTGCACAGCTCTAGGTCTCGTACAAAAAGTGTCCCTCACTGAAACTTTTCAAAGGTGGAAATATGAAGTGCCTCAGTGGTACCAGAGTACTGGAATTAGCTAAAGGAATATGCACTTCCCTGATTTACTGGAGAAATGTATGCTACACTGATAACACTGAAAAGGCTCATTATCAAAAGAGTGCACACTGCACTAATAACATTATCAGTAACCAATGCTGTACTGATAACTCTAAGAGCCTGGCTCACTAAGGGCCCTTTTTACAAAGGTACGCTAGCATTTTTAGCATGCACTAACCATGTAGATGCCCATGGAATATTATGGGTGTCTATATGGTTAGCGTGTGTTAAAAACACTAGCACACCTTTGTAAAAGACCCGCTAAGACTTTCTCATCAAATTGTGTCCATCAATGGAAAAAGTCCTTAATGACTTGGACCCTACAAAGTCACATAGCTGGGGTAAGTCATTGCATAACTGGATGGGGTACACAAAATTCTGACATGACGGGCAAGGCTGGTGCTAATGGGATTGGAAGGAGTTAGGAGTTTAAATCAGATCTCTTCCGGCAGTTGCATGGCTCGGTCTTGAGAACAGTCTCCATGAGGATTTGCAGTAGGTCTAAGTTCTTTCACAAAGGGTGGGACAAGAGTGTCAAATTCTGAACCCCTCATAAGAGCCAGCACTGTGGTTCTGTTAGTAATAATGATTTTGTGAATGGCTATAACTGCATGAGCTGATGCAGGATATTTGAGATGTGAAATGGGGGATGATATCCTCAAGTTGAGACCTGGAATATAACCAGTTAGGGACTGTGTGTGATATTGTATAAAGCTTGCTAACAGACTTTTTGTCTGAACACTATATAATAAGTTATGACAGGCATATCTACTAATCTAAGGTGAACTGTTACATGAAGTTACTGGCTCAAAAAAGGAAAGCTGAAATAGTTACTTTTAAAGTTGTGCCTGTAGATTACCAACCACACCAGAGAAAGGACTCTAATACACTATTAGTACTATTATATCTCCTAGAAATACATTTACCACTTGTTTTGTCCTCTCATCACCAAAAGCAACACCAGATTCCCCTCTCATCATTATAAACATTTATGCTACAGCTGTGTCCTCCCCTGACCTATGTTTTTGTAATCACTTAATTAAAAAAAAATTAGAGAGCAGTTAATTCTGATTCTTCAATAGGTAAACAAACTAGAATACACATCCTTTATATAACTACAGGCTTCCAATCACTTTTTCTGCATCCCTGAATTCCTCTACAAGTCGAAGTTCTATCTCCATCACACTTATCTCATCCACTGAGAACCTCCACAGTATTCACACTTTCATCCTTTGTAATGCCCACGAAATGCCCATTTCTCTGCCCATAACCACGCCTCTTTTTGCCTGCACTTATTGAAATTTAGGCACACTGCAATACAGAATGCGCTTGGAGATTTGTGCACGTAAATTCTAATTAATGCCAATTAGTGCTTATTATTGGTTGTGCTGTTAATTGGCTCAAAAGCTAATCAGTGTTGTTAAGTTATGTGCGTTGTTATAGAGTCGCCTAGATTTCCGTACGGAAATCTGGTCGCACTATATAGAGAATCCGGGAATATATGCAAGTACTATTCCTGGCCCTAGTGGGCTCACAATCTAAGTTTTTGTACCTGGAGCAATGGAGGGTTCATTTTCAGATTCTTAATTCTTCATTTAAATTAGATCCATTAAAGTAAATGAGGCAAACACTCATAGTGGGGTTTTCATTCATTTTCAGAGAAACTTGCTTAAAACTTAAGTACATAAGTACATACGTATTGCCATACTGGGGCAGACCAAAGGTCCATCAAGTCTAGCATCCTGTTTCCAACAGTGGCCAACCCAGGTCACAAATACTTGGCAAGATCCCGAAAAAGTTCAAGTGTCAGGTAGAGAGGCACCAAAAGACCTCAACACAATACATAACAACAAAATAAAATATATTATACATACAACAAAAGGTAATAGAAGAAGCAGATGGAGGAGTAAATAGGACAGGGATTCCAAGTCCACTTGTAGCAGTTCCTGCGTCTGCACTATATCCAACGGGCTATCGCACGAGCAGGCCTAAGGATAGGGCTAAAGTGCAAACGCCAGTCTTTAAAAATGCATTTCTGACCTGCATTTAAGTTTCTGTATGAAGTTCCAACTGTAGGTCATTCTCAAGTGGGGAGCCATTACTTCAAATGTAAAATACTTGATTGATTCAAATCTTACAATAGTGTAAGATGGGACCACAAGACGGTTGTGATGTACAGACTGTAATCTACAATCGGGGGTGTAAGGAATTAATAGGATAGCAAGAAATGTGAGTAATCCAGGAATGGAAAGCTCTGTGTTTAAGCATTTAGGTGTCCTTTTACTAAGGTGCACCGAAAAATGGCCTGCGCTGTTGTAGGCACGTGTATTGGACGTGCACAGGTCCATTTTTCACCGCGCCTGCAAAAAAGGCCTTTTTGGGGGGCCAAAAATGCACGTGTGACAAAATAAAAATTGTCACGTGTCCATTTGGGGCCTGAGACCTTACTGCCTCCCATTGACTTAGCGGTAAGGTCTCACGCATTAACCGGGCGGTAATCATCAGCGGGCATACACTGCCGATTACTGCCCGGTTAGCACCATGCGTTAGAAAATAAAAAATATTTTCTGCCAAGCGTATCAGATGCGCATTAAAAAATGGAATTACCGCAAGGTGGTAGTTCCAAATTGATGCACGTTAGATGTGCGTAGGCGCCTACACTCCTTAGTACAAGGACCCCTAAGATTTTGAGATGATTCGAAATGTCACCAGCAATCAGTGTACTTACTTTAGCTGTGACTTGACATGATGGGATTATTTGCTCCCTGAAAGTAATTTCATAGCAATATTTTGTACCATCTAATATATTAAAATTGAATTTGTCAAAGACCACATGCCTGGGTGTGGGTAATATTTCTCTGGAACAGCTTAAGATAGGGTATAAGATCATCCCTTGAGTAGATGAAGTTAAAAGGCTGGGGGTGATCATTAAAAAAGAAGGGTTAGGTCAAGAACAGATTTCTAATAGTACTAGAAGGGGGTGGGGGCGCTCTGTAAGTTAGATTGAATAGACAATTACAACCTTTCCTAGAAGTTTGGGTATTGTGGATGGTTATATACTGTAACTGGGTCACCCTTCCAGATGGGACCAAGGCTGCCCCTGCTTAGTTTCAGCTGATTCTCATGAGCTGAGCTCTCCTGTACACCTCCTGGATCAGACTGGCATCCTCTCACTCAGTCTCTCCCTCCGTTGGTCAGGGTCAGAATAGCCCTTAGTTTCTTTCTCCACCCACTTCCAGAGACCTTAACACACTCAAAGTTCTTAGAAAAATCCAAGGCTTTGTTGTTCAAGCTTTTTCTCCTCGAGTCTGAGCCAAACCAGCCACTTCCATACACTCCCCCTCCCCTTCTTCCCCCACTTCCTCTTTATTGCATTCCATCTCTTCCTCCTCCCTCATTTCCCCCAGCTGTATCTCATTCTCTGGCTCAGAACTCATCTCCCAATCATTCACTTCCCCCTCCCCCTCATGGGAGTCCAACTGACCCTGCAATGGCTTCTGGGGAGAGTAGTTTTTCCCCTGAACTAAAGTAGAGGAGTGTGGTAGCCGTGTTAGTCCACTCTTAAGGTTATAAATAGAAATCAAACAAAATAAAACATGGAAAAGAAAATAAGATGATACCTTTTTTATTGGACATAACTTAATACATTTCTTGATTAGCTTTCGAAGGTTGCCCTTCTTCCTCAGATCGGAAATAAGCAAATGTGCTAGCTGACAGTGTATATAAGTGAAAACATTCAAGCATTACTTGACAGAGACAGACACCTTAAAACCCTGACTGAATCCTTCAAACAGAAGGGCTACAACCCCAAAATAATCTCCAAGAATATTGCCTCCTCCCTCAAAACACCCAGGGAGAATCTGCTACAGTACAAAAAGAAAAAATCCACAGACAGAATCCCGCTTGTAGTGACATACAATCCAGAGCTGGAAAAACTGAGGAAAATCATAAGAGATCTACAACCTATACTCCAGGAGGATGAATTACTGAAAGAGATATTCCCATCCCCACCAGTACTGGCCTTCCGACAGCCACCCAATTTAAAACACAAGCTAATCAGAAGTAAACTTCCTTCACAGACTGAAAAGGAACAGAAGGGCACACTTCCCTGTAATTTATCCAGTTGCAAACTATGCCAAAATATTTCACAGGACCCCAAAGTCATCCACAAAGGAAAGATATTCAACATAAAGGGATCTTTCACTTGCTCATCTTCCAATGTGGTATATATCATTCAGTGTAAAAAATGTAATGAAGGATGCTATATTGGAGAAACAGGCCAGATGCTCAAGACAAGATTCAATTTACATAGACATCATATGAACAATACTGGTGCCAGCAGGGTTCCCACGCCTGTTGGTCAACATTTTACAGTACCAGGACACTGTACTAGTGATTTCACAGTGAGAATCCTCAAAGGTAACTTTAAAACCATACAAGAACGTAAGACCTTTGAAGTCAGAATGATTGAATATTTTAACACCCAACAGAAAGGACTTAACAAGGATCTGGGGTTCCTAGCCCATTATAAACCATAAAGCTGTATGTCTCTGTTGATCACCCTCCCCTCACCTATCCACACCCACCCTGTTAGAATATCAATGATATGCTTTGATGTCCCCATGCATACTTCCTACCCACCCCCCTCCTCCCACCCTGTCAGACTGTCATAGTAATGCTTGAATGTTTTCACTTATATACACTGTCAGCTAGCACATTTGCTTATTTCCAATCTGAGGAAGAAGGGCAACCTTCGAAAGCTAATCAAGAAATGTATTAAGTTATGTCCAATAAAAAAGGTATCATCTTATTTTCTTTTCCATGTTTTATTTTGTTTGATTTCTATTGATCCCCTGAACTAGAGATTTCACCGGTGGTTTGGCCACCAGAGGGCAAACTGCTCGCTTAGCAGGGCAGAATGAGGAAGGACGCTGACTTTTAAAGGAACAGTCACTCCCCTTTCTTCGTCCCAGCACTATAGATTGTTCACAATACGCACTTTTGTTAAGTATGTTGAATTATGTTTATGCTTATTATTAAAATTTTATATACCACCTGGCTTAAACGAATCATGGTGGTTAACAAATACATAACAATACAAATGAAAGAAAATAACTGCATATAAAAGAAAAGACTTAATCGTAATCATATAAGACCATCATTCTCATATATAGCAACATCCTTATAAACAAGAGCAATGTGCTGTATTTAGGGCTTACTGACAGACTTTTAAAACAATAGCAGAAAGTACAAATAAGGTGGAAAGATTTCTTGCAGCTCATTGTGATTCTGGGTAAGTCACTTAACCCTCCATTGCCCCAGGTACAAATAAGTACCTGCATATTCTATGTAAACTGCTTTGAATGTAGTTGCAAAAACCACAGAAAGGTGGTATATCAAATCCCATTCCCTTTCCTTTCCCTTTACGAGAAAAAGTAGATGGGATAGTGCCCGCCCTTTATTTATGTTTCAACTATTTTATTGACACCTCCAAATATGATACATCACAATAAAAATGGTAGTATTACAAACCAGTTACAACGTACAGTGCGTAAACCATCCAACAGTTAAACAGGGTCAAACTTTATTGATTATTCCCCCATTCTTTTACCCCCACCCCCATGAAAAGCACAGCTACAGGAGCACAGTGAATATGTATGATGCACTGAGACATATATCCAATCATAGTTCTCCATGTATCTGAAACCACCCATTTACTCAATATCCAGTCTCTGTCAAAAGAAACGTCTGATGAGCGAGAGATAGCAATACATGTCCATGGTGCCCTGTGACAGAGCTAACATACCAGATCCCACCATACCCATTAGCCCCCAAACCCTCCGGTTACCTCCCAAGCCTACCCCTAAACTACTCCCTCTTCTACTCCCCCCTACCTCCCCCCTCCCAGCAAGCAGCAAACAGTCCTGTCTCACTCTTCAGCTCCAGGCAGCCCATACTTCTCCCCCTGCCTCCCTTCCCCGCCCTTTATTTAAAAACCTACACTGGTTACCAGTTAAAGAACAATGTTTAACATGATGGTTCTGATATACAAGTTACTTTATTTGCAAACACCAGGATGTTTACTTGGTGTAATTCATCAGTATGTACCTAGCCAGACGCTTAGATCCTCTACTCATAGATTACTAGAAATTCCGCCTTTAAAGCTTTGTCCCAGGGTGAAGGAGGAATAAAAGTTTTACGGCTCCTTTTACAAAGCTGTGGCTACCAATTAGCAATATGCGAAATGCGCAGAAGCCCATTCTATTCCCATGGGCTTCTTTGCATTCAGCGTGCCGCTAATGGTAGCGCAGCTTTGTAAAAGGCACCCTTAATGTACTACGACCTTATTTTTGGAATAAACTACCCCATGATTTGAGGGATATGCCAACTCTAATTTCATTGAGGAAAAGTTTTAAGATGTATTTTCTTCTAAATATGTAGTATTACCTGTAATTTAGACACTGAAACTTCTGGCTATTTTTCTTCTTTTTTCTATCTTAATTATTTTATTTTCAATGTAAACCACTTTGAATGGATTAATCTACAAAAGTGGTATAAAGCCCAATGATGACGATGATAATAGTGGATGTATTTACACCTTGACACAATATATTGTAATAATCTACTCGACTTGGAGTCAAGGCATCGATCAACATATGATTAGCCTTGGTAGTTAGTACTGCGTGAACAGATTGAACCATCCAATATCCCTTTTTACAACTGAGAAATTTTAACAAAGGCCCTTTTACTAAGCAGCACTAAAAAGTGGCCTACGTTTGCCCCAGCATGGGTCTTTCCCGTGGGCTATGGCCACTTTTAGCACTGCTGGGAAATGGCTGAGCTTTCTAGTTCAGCAATAACGGCCACACACTAATTTTCCCATTAATGCACGAGCACTTACTGGTGGCAGTAAGGGCTCATGTGCTAACCACACGATAATCGATTAGCGCATGGCAATGTACCTGTGCTAACCGATTAGTGCACAGAACACCTGCTCTTCACCTCCAGACCCGCCCTAGTGCTAAAAAATTAAAGCTGTTTTTTAGCATGTAGGTAGCACATGCACATGCAAAACCTACCATGGGACACCTGACTGCAGCCCCCTGGTAGTGCATTTTAACCTGTGGTAAGCATGTGTTAGTGCTTACCGCAGCTTCTTAAAAGGGCCCTAAAATGAATCTTCTCCTTCCTCATTAATCCATTTTCTGGGAATTTAATTGTACCAGAATTTAATAGGACCTCTTAAGTGAAGTCCACAGTTATCTGCATACAGGTAAACTTGCACTGGGCCTCATTACAGCTTTTGATGTGGTGGACCACCCTCTGCTGCTGTCCCAGTTTGCCTTACAGTATTTATTTATTGGGATTTATTAACCGCCTTTATAAAGAGATTCACCCTAGGCGGTGTACAACAGGTACAGTTTAACATAAAACTTACAATTTTGTTAACAGCATAACAATAGTAAAATAACCAAGAATAAACATAAATATAATAAATGAGGTAAACTTGAAGACAGTAAATTGAAACCTAACAATAGAACTACTGTGAAACAATATAAAAAATATACACATTTAACAGCACTGAAATTCAAATACCAGAGATATAATACGATGTCAACATAATACTAATGATACATCTAATAAGCATACATTAGAACATTCAAATAGCATAGATATGATGCTAAAGTAAGCTGCTCTTACTTTTTTCAAGGCAAAGTTTTAACATGGATTGAGCTTGTTCTAACATACCAAAAAAAAAAAAACAGAAAAAACCGATGCAGCAGTACAGTAGTTCAGATCTTTCCCATCTGTTCATACCTGTACAGTCTCATTTAATTATTCAGTATCTAGCCAGTATCTTTTGCATTGTGGTGTCCCCCAGAGCTTGATACTTTTCTGCTTGATTAAATCCCTTTGAATAGTGACCTCAAACTTAATAAAAGAAAATGATCACAGCTAGTAATAAAAGAAGACAGTATTCTTCAAAACTTTCTGTGAGCTTTGTTTTTGCAGCTTCAACAGTGTGTAAAAAACCACAAAGCTGAAGAGAATGAGTGAGGGACCGCTACACATGGGAAGGGCCATGCATGCTCAAACTTTTGCTTTAAGGCTGTTCTATCCTGGTGCTATCAGATGATACCACCCACTTGTATGCCTGATTCAATTCTGCTTATCAACAGAGAAATAAAAATACAAAGCAAAATAATATTTCATCAGGAAATGCAACAAAATAAAGGGCTGGTTCCAATTAAAAAAAAATTAGAAAGGGCTGGGAAATTATGGCTCAAAACGGAAGAGCAAATGCCACACTTTCGGCTATCATTCAGTTGAGTAAGGGGGCATAACACATTTCCATTTAGAAACAATCACTTCATATAGCCACCAATAAAAGATTATTCATCAGACTCTTATGAATTAGAGTATACTTAAGTTCAACACAACACTGCAAAAGTGGTAATTTATAACTAATTATATTGTTAATTTGTTCCACCATATTGCTCTAAAAAGGTTTGCATTTCACTGAATCCCTCCACCTGTGTTTCAAGGTGTCCTAAAAGAAAGCTGGAATATTGTAGAGAATATTGTACTGTGTGCCAACAGACATTGTGTAGATAGATGATACACATGGAGGCATATTTTCAAAGCACTTAGACTCACGTACATAGAGGGTCATCTTTGATAGTTCATCTAAGTCGGACTTTGGATGTTTTGTGCTAAACGTACCAAATCCGAATAGATTTTGAAAAAGAAAGATGTCTTATCTCTTTTTTTTTTTAAATACCATTTCGATCAAGGTTTTGTGCTTTATGCATTTATCTTTTTAGGCCATTTTTGGAAAAAATAAGAAAAACCCGCACAAGTTAAAAATGTACAAAATCAAGCCATTGGGATGTAGGAGGGGCAGCATTTTAAGCAGACTGGTCCCCCAGATATCCCAGGAGAGCAACAGGTTACTCTAGGGGGCACTTCTGTGGACTTAATTTAAATGCTCCCAGGTACATATCTCACCGTTGCTCTCTTGTCCGCTGAGTCCTACAAAACTCACTGCCCCCAAATGTACACCACTACAAAAAGCCCTTATGGGTTACGGGGGCACTTATATGTGGGTACAGTGGGTTTCTGGTGAGTTTTGGAGGGCTCACAGTTTCCACCACAAGTGTAATAGGTGTGGGGGGGGGGGGGGGGAGAGATCTGGGTCCACCTGTGTGCAGTGCACTGTACCCAGCACTACACTACTCTGGAGACCTGCATGCTGCTCTAATGGACCTGGCTATAAAATCTGACACTGTCATAGAGGCAGGTGAATACTATTTTTATTTACATTTTTGGGGGGTGGGAGGGGGTCAGTGATCATTGGGGGGAATAAGGAGGGGGTCATCCCTGAATCCTTCCAGTGGTCATCTGGTCATTTAGGGCACCTTTTTGTGTCATATTCATTAGAAAAACAGGTCTAGAACAAAACATTGAATGTTTTGCCCCGGATGTTTTGGTTTTGTTCCACTATGGCTGTAAAACATCCAAGTGTTAGGCACGCCCTAATCCCACCTTTGAAACATCCCCACCATGCCCCCTCATGATTTGGATGCACTGCAGATGAAATGCATAGACAGATGTCTGCAAAACAGGTTTCAAAAATACCAATTTGGAAGTTTTGAGATGAAATCTGTCCAAATGGTGCTTTATCACACTTTTTGGATGTTTTTCTCTTTCGAAAATGAGCCCCATTGTCTGAATGCAAATCAGAGATGCCCTTCTATACCTCAGACTTCCAATTGTTTTTAGTACGTGAACTTGCCCTTATTATCCCTAAATTTTAGCTGACAATTTTTCTACCTTGGTCCTGCTCTCTCCCATTTGTTTTCTCTAACTATCCTCACCCTCCTCATCTCCCACTTAACATAGTATCCGCATCTCAGTTTTCTGAGGGCATTGGAGTGACTTGTCAAAGCCCAGTCATAGAAAAGCATGGGCAGAATGTAGAAAAGCTTTTGCATATTCTCACTTGGCTCCTGTCCAAGATGATTACCAGCTTGTTCAAGCATACCTCTAGGCTCCATATCTTCAGAAAAGAGGAAAGGCAGGGGATGGGGGGCTGCTCACCTGGTGCTCCACAGTCTGCACAGGTCTTGTTTTCGCTTTTCTTCGCAAGCTCTTTTAGAGCTCTAACAGTTCTGATCTCTTCTCCTGCCATGGTCTTGGCCCACTAACACACGCCTTGGTCTTATTCCTGGAAACTGATTCTAGAAGCTGGTCAGCCACACACACCACCAGATTGCTGTACAGATGAAGTGAACATCACTAGGCAGACCAAGAAAAGAGGATATCTTTGGGCGTACGGGAGGGAAGTGGTGTGATTAATCGCTAAACCAGTTTTTCCACATTTCTTTTGCCAAAAGAGAGGCCTGTGAGAAGGGAGAACACAGTCACACAACAGAAGATAAGGAAGTGAAGCAAAGCGACACCCTGCATAGTCTGAAAACATTTTTATCAAGTTTGAGCATGCTTTGAGTAATTATATCACATTTCACTTTCAGTATTTTGCCCATTCCCTAGTTTTATAATCTATTTTAACCAAATCATTGTCTTTTGTTTATTTACAAGTAAGAGTGGTTCAATAAGTACATAAGTACATAAGTAATGCCACACTGGGAAAAGACCAAGGGGCTCATTTTCAAAGCACTTAGCCTCCCAAAGTTCCATAGAAACCTATGGAACTTAGCCTCCCAAAGTGCTTTGAAAATATGCCTCCAAGGGTCCATCGAGCCCAGCATCCTGTCTACAACAACAGCCAATCCAGGCCAAGGGCACCTGGCAATCTTCCCAAACGTACAAACATTCTATACATGTTATTCCTGGAATTGTGGATTTTTCCCAAGTCCATTTAGTAGTGGTTTATGGACTTGTCCTTTAGGAAACCGTCTAACCCCTTTTTAAACTCTGCCAAGCTAACCGCCTTCACCACGTTCTCCGGCAACGAATTCCAGAGTTTAATTACGCGTTGGATGAAGAAAACTTTTCTCCGATTTGTTTTAAATTTACTGCACAGTAGTTTCATCGCATGCCCCCTAGTCCTAGTATTTTTGGAAAGCGTGAACAGACGCTTCATATCCACCTGTTCCACTTATTATTTTATATACCTCTATCATGTCTCCCCTCAGCTGTCTCTTCTCCAAGCTGAATAGCCCTAGCCTCCTTAGTCTTTCTTCATAGGGAAGTCGTCCCATCCCCGCTATCATTTTAGTCGCCCTTCGTTGCACCTTTTCCAATTCTACTATATCTTTCTTGAGATGCGGCAACCAGAGTTGAACACAATACTCAAGGTGCGGTCGCACCATGGAGCGATACAACAGCATTATAACATCCTCACTCCTGTTTTCCATACCTTTCCTAATAATACCCAACATTCTATTCGCTTTCCTAGACGCAGCAGCACACTGAGAAGAAGGTTTCAGCATATTATTGACGACGACACCCAGATCCCTCTCTTGGTCCGTAACTCCTAACGTGGAACTTTGCATGATGTAGCTATAATTCAGGTTCTTTTTCCCACATGCATCACCTTGCACTTGCTCACATTAAACGTCATCTGCCATTTAGCCGCGCAGTCTCGTAAGGTCCTTCTCTAATTGTTCACAATCCTGTTGCGAGTTAATGACTTTGAATAACTTTGTGTCATCAGCAAATTTAATTACCTTGCTAGTTACTCCCATCTCTAAATCATTTATAAATATATTAAAAAGCAGTGGTCCTAGCACAGACCCCTGAGGAACCCCACTAACTACCCTTCTCCATTGTGAATACTGCCCATTTAACCCCACTCTCTGTTTCCTATCCTTCAACCAGTTTTTAATCCACAATAGGACATTTCCCTCCAATCCCATGACCCTCCAATTTCCTCTGTAGCCTTTCATGAGGTACCTTGTCAAACGCCTTTTGAAAATCCAGATACACAATATCAACCGGCTCCCCTTTGTCCACATGTTTGTTTACTCCTTCAAAGAATTGAAGTAAATTGGTCAGGCAAGATTTCCCCACACAAAAGCCGTGTTGACTTGGTCTCAGTAATCCACGTCCTTGGATGCGCTCTGTAATTTTGTTTTTAATAATAGCCTCTACCGTTTTCCCTGGCACCGACGTCAGACTCACCGGTCTATAATTTCCCGGATCTCCCCTGGAACCTTTTAAAAAAAATCAACGTTACATTGGCCACCCTCCAATCTTCCGGTACCATGCTCGATTTTAAGGATAAATTGCATATCACTTTCAGTAGCTCCGCAAGCTCATTTTTCAGTTCTATCAGTACTCTAGGATGAATACCATCCGGTCTAGGAGATTTGCTACTCTTCAGTTTGCTGAATTGCCCCATTACATCCTCGAGGTTTACCTTGAAGTCAGTAAGTTTCTCCGACTCGTCCGCTTGAAATACCATTTCCGACACCGGTATCCCACCCAAATCTTCCTCGGTGAAGACCGAAGCAAAGAATTCATTCAATCTCTCCGCTGTCTTTAACTTCCTGGATCGCACCTTTTACCCCTCGGTCATCCAGCGGCCCAACCGATTCTTTTGCCAGCGTTCTGCTTTTAATATACCGAAAAAAATTTTTGCTATGTTTTTTTGCCTCTAATGCTATCTTTTTTTCATAATCCCGCTTGGCCTTCTTTATCTGCGCCTTGCATTTGCTTTGACACTCCTTATGCTGCTTCTTGTTATTTTCAGACAGTTCCTTCTTCCATTTTCTGAAAGCGTTTCTTTTAGCCCTAATAGCTTCCTTCCCTTCACTTTTCAACCATGCCCGCTGTCTTTTGGACTTCCGTCTTTCTTTTCTAATTCGCAGAATATGTTTGGCCTGGGCCTCCAGGATGGTATTTTTGAATAGCGCCCATGCCTGTTGTACAGTTTTTACCCTCTCAGTTGATATCTCAAGGTTGATATCAAAACTGATCATATTATGATCACTGTTATCAAGCAGCCCCAGTACCATAATGTCCCTCACCAGATCATGCGCTCCACTAAGGACCAAGTCTAGAATTTTTCCTTCTCGCGTCGGCTCCTGCACCAGCTGCTCCATAAAGCTGTCCTTGATTTCATTAAGAAATTGTACCTCTCTAGCGTGACCCGATGTTACATTTACCCAGTCTATATTTGGATAATTGAAGTCACCCATTATTATCGCATTGCCCATTTTGTTTGCGTCTCTGATTTCTTTTATCATTTCTGCGTCTACCTGCTCATCCTGGCGAGGCGGATGGTAGTACACTCCTATCACCGTCCTTTTCCCTTTTATACATGGAATTTCAACCCACAGTGATTCAAAGGTGTGATTTGTGTTCTGCTGAATTTGTAATCTATCTGAGTCAAGGCTCTCATTAATATGCAATGCTACCCCTCCACCAGTCCGGTCCACCCTATCACTACGATATACTTTGTACCCCGGTATGACAGTGTCCCACTGGTTATCCTCCTTCCACCAGGTCTCAGTAATGCCTATTATATCCAATTTTCATTTAGTGCAATATATTCCAACTCTCCCATCTTATTTCTTAGACTCCTAGCATTTGCATATAGACATTTCAGAGTATGTTTGTTCTACCTATTTGCATGATGCTTAGTACCTGACACTAATGATTTGCCATCTTTTGTCTGATCTTTAGTTGTATTTAAGGGCACCTGGCCTACCACGGTCTGTTGTGCAACCTCACTATCCAGAAACCCTATCTTCCCGAACCATGCGCTTTTGAGTGACTGTCAGCCTTCCCCCCATTTCTAGTTTAAAAGCTGCTCTATCTTCTTTTTAAATGCCGATGCCAGCAGCCTGGTCCCACCCTTCTTAAGGTGGAGCCCATCCTTTCGGAATAGGCTCCCCCTTCCCCAGAATGTTGCCCAGTTCCTAACAAATCTAAAACCCTCCTCCCTGCACCATCGTCTCATCCACGCAGAGACTCTGGAGCTCTGCCTGTCTCATGGGCTCTGACCGTGGAACAGGTAGCATTTCAGAAAATGCTACCCTAGAAGATCTGGATTTGAGCTTTCTACCTAAGAGCCTAAATTTGACTTCCAGAACCTCTCTCCCACATTTTCCTATGTCATTGGTACCCACATGTACCAAGACAGCCGACTCCTCCCTGGCATCTAAAATCCTATCTAGGTAACGCGTGAGGTCTGCCACCTTCGCACCAGGCAGGCAAGTCACCAGGCGATCCTCACGTCCACCAGCCACCCAGCTATCTATATGCCTAATGATCAAGGAAGACAAAGATGTAGCGGAGAGACTGAATGAATTCTTTGCTTCGGTCTTCACCGAGGAAGATTTGGGTGGGATACCGGCGCCAGAAATGGTATTCGAAGCTGACGAGTCGGAGAAACTTACTGACTTCAAGGTAAACCTGGAGGACGTAATAGGGCAATTCAGCAAACTGAAGAGTAGCAAATCTCCTAGACCAGATGGTATTCATCCTAGAGTACTGATAGAACTGAAAAATGAGCTTGCGGAGCTACTGCTAGTGATATGCAATTTATCCTTAAAATCGAGCGTGGTACCGGAAGATTGGAGGGTGGCCAATGTAACGCCCATTTTTAAAAAAGGTTCCAGGGGAGATCCGGGAAATTATAGACTGGTGAGTCTGACGTCGGTGCCGGGGAAAATGGTAGAGGCTATTATTAAAAACAAAATTACAGAGCAAATCTGAGGACATGGATTACTGAGACCGAGTCAGCATGGCTTTTGTGTGGGGAAATCTTGCCTGACCAATTTACTTCAATTCTTTGAAGGAGTAAACAAACATGTGGACAAAGGGGAGCCGGTTGATATTGTGTATCTGGATTTTCAAAAGGCGTTTGACAAGATACCTCATGAAAGGCTACAGAGGAAATTGGAGGGTCATGGGATAGGAGGAAAAGACCTATTGTGGATTAAAAACTGGTTGAAGGACAGGAAACAGAGAGTGGGGTTAAATGGACAGTATTCACAATGGAGAAGGGTGGTTAGTGGGGTTCCTCAGGGGTCTGTGCTAGGACCGCTGCTTTTTAATATATTTATAAATGATTTAGAGATGGGAGTAACTAGCGAGGTAATTAAATTTGCTGATGACACAAAGTTATTCAAAGTCATTAACTCGCAACAGGATTGTGAACAATTACAGAAGGACCTTACGAGACTGGGAGACTGGGCGGCTAAATGGCAGATGACGTTTAATGTGAGCAAATGCAAGGTGATGCATGTGGGAAAAAAGAACCCGAATTATAGCTACGTCATGCAAGGTTCCACGTTAGGAGTTACAGACCAAGAAAGGGATCTGGGTGTCGTCCTCGATAATACGCTGAAACCTTCTGCTCAGTGTGCTGCTGCGGCTCGGAAAGCGAACAGAATGTTGGGTATTATTAGGAAAGGTATGGAAAACAGGTGTGAGGATGTTATAATGCCGTTATATCGCTCCATGGTGCGACCGCACCTTGAGTATTGTGTTCAATTCTGGTCGCCGCATCTCAAGAAAGATATAGTGGAATTGGAAAAGGTGCAGCGAAGGGTGACTAAAATGATAGCGGGGATGAGACGACTTCCCTATGAAGAAAGGCTAAGGAGGCTAGGGCTTTTCAGCTTGGAGAAGAGATGGCTGAGGGGAGACATGATAGAGGTATATAAAATAATGAGTGGAGTGGAACAGGTGGATGTGAAGCGTCTGTTCACGCTTTCCAAAAATACTAGGACTAGGGGGCATGCGATGAAACTACAGTGTAGTAAATTTAAAACAAATCAGAGAAAATTTTTCTTCATCCAACGCGTAATTAAACTCTGGAATTCGTTGCCGGAGAACGTGGTGAAGGCGGTTAGCTTGGCAGAGTTTAAAAAGGGGTTAGACGGTTTCCTAAAGGACAAGTCCATAAACCGCTACTAAATGGACTTGGGAAAAATCCACAATTCCGGGACTAACATGTCCCAGGATTGTAAGATGGGCCTGGGGGGGGGGGGGGCTATGGGTGGAAGGCACTCGGGGTGATCCAGGAAGAAGGGCAACTTCTGTTGGGGGGGGGGGGAACACAAACAAGAGAAAGAACAAATTTTCAGCTTCCACTGAAAACACAAGGCCATTTTTAGCCAAAACCAAAACCAGGCAGAAAAAGGACCTGTAACCGAAACCCCTATGCAGTTGCTGTAAAGCAGTTCTTGCAGAGAGCATACAATCACTGAATATTTTCTTTCCCATATAGTCTAGTAACTTCAGGTCTTTACCACCAGGTGGCATATTAGAGTGATCTCTGTATTTCTTAGCCTTTTTCATGGCTGATTCTTTGGACCACTAAACTGTGCGACAACTGAGTTTTCTTAAACTCTGGGGCAGTGTGCAGAAACAGTGTTTTAAGCCTGTAAAATGTATTAGATATTTTCCTGTTTGTCCGGAAGGGTATTTCTCCTATTTGGCCAGCAGGTGGTGGTTCTTTGCTGAAAAGCTGTTAGGGAAGCAAGAAGCAAGCAGCAGTATATGTTTAAAACTTGTTGACTCGGCTTTGATTAGCTTGGAGTTTGAAATTACCCAGCAATTGTTGCTGGTTGTTGTTTCAGTTTCAGCCTGGGAGAAGAGAGAGAGAGCGCTCTTTGCTGAAGCCCTGTAAAAAAAAAAAACTGTTATTATTTGATAACTGGTGAACAGCTATATATGTCCTGATCCCCCCCAGGAACTTTCTAAGAAGTATGCAAATGTTTAGTTAGTTTTCTAATTGATCAATTTTTCAGTTACTTGTTAGTTTGCTAAATGCACATTTTTTTGTCCACTGTTCCAAGTTATGAGAATAAACACATTTATTTATTCGTTCTGCCTATCTGGACTGATAAAGAACCCTGGTGCTTTGTGTGTTGGGTCTGTGAGTGCTTTCTGGGAACTGTGGGACCAATGGGAGTGTGGCCCCAGTAACCTAGAAATCACTGGGATAACTTGAGAGCGGGAGACTCGCAAAGAGGCGTTTGGGACCCAGTTGGTGGGAGGAGGGTGCTAGTGTAGAGCACAAATGGCAGGTGCAGGCGGACCTGAGCTGTGCTGCGGATAGACCCTTTAAGTGGCCGCGGGGTAACCACAGGGGTGTGGCTAGGTGTTTCATGCCAGGCAGGCTATTCCTTACATTTAAGGTCAAGCCTCTTAGAGTCTTAGACCCTGGTTGCACAGAAACTGGATTCTGTCACATGTGGGCCTATTGTTCCTGAAGCACTGACCGGTACAGTTAGTGGGGTCTTAGGAGTTTGAATAAATTTAAGGAACCCAAAGACATTAGACTTTGGCTCAGCCTCCTTCTACAGAGGGAAAAGAGCTTTCTTTGCTTTCTTTTGAAAGAATCCTTGTTAGAAAATAGCCTCAGAAGGATTGTAGGAGGTGGGGATGTGTCAAAAGGTATTTGTATTGATAGGCTTTCTTTCTCAGGAGAGGAGTCACCTGCTTGTGATTGAGGTTCTGTGAAATATTCCACAACTGTCTGGGACTGTGCAAAGAGGAGATACAGGGGGTAAAAAATGGTCATTCTGGGACTCTGAATCCAGAGATTGTGACCTCCTCTGTGTTGGAGTAATCATAATGCATTGTGAAGTTTGGGGTGCATATTGGGATTGTTTTTGCCATGGAAGATCTGAAATGCCTTTGCAATAGTCTTTTACAACCACAGAACATTTTAAATGTGGTGGTTTCAGAAAGGCAAGGAAAATAAAGGAGAATCAGTTGCCACCGTAACAAGGATTGGAATAGAGGTTAATGGCTCTTTATTCTCTAGTTGACTTCTGTAAGTCTCCTGTGCGTGCCATTGCACTGAGAAAATAAAAATATGGAGCCCTGTGCAGGTAGCAGAGATGAAGAGGATGTCTGTGCTTGGTCACTGTGGTCAGTGCTACCAGAGTATCTGTGCTGAGCTGTCTTGTGCCAAGAATGCTGCAGGGAGTTTCCCTGTGCAAGCAATCCAATAAACAGCACTATCTAGGTTTCTGTGCTTTGGAGGTGCACCATTGGTACGATTGTCTGTGCTTAGGTGGTGATGCTTAGAGGTCACCTTTGAACAATGCATTTCGGTTGCTGTGCCTCCTCAGACTGGTATGGCTTTGCAGAGAAACCTTACGCTTTTGGTTGAAAATTTTCAGCTGAGACACATATATGGTGCTCCCTGTTTTTCATACTTGGACTCTCCTGGCCACCATATGAGGGATGGAGCCAATACTGAGAGAAGAGGACTTGATGGACAACATAGAGACTGATTTATAGTAGGGATATATATATATATATATATAGCGCACATTCAGTTTGATAGCATTTAGTGTACACAAAATTGATTAAGGGGGGAATTCATCAAGAAGCATTAGGCTCGTGACTTAAATAGCCCTAATACTGCTTGACAAAAAATACTGTGGCGATATTCAAGTCACTGTGAGTTAGGTAGTAATGAGATGCAAAATATGCTAATACATGTTTTGCATCTCATTACTATGCAAATACCATAACGTGACTTGCAGTGATACACTGCAAATCGCATTAGGGCCCAGATATCACAATAAAATAAATTATTTTACCATCCAGGAGCATCAGACTGCAAAGCCAAGGCCCGATGGTCCCAGGTCACCAGATCAGGGTCCCCCTAGGCTTCTGGTCCCCCAACTTAACCTTCTGGCACAATGCCCATCCATCCCCCAAAAGAACAAGCTGCCAACTCCCCCTCCCCCCACATCTTGGTATCATTGGTGGTCCAGGGAGGGGGGTCTTTGGACAGGAGCAATGCCCAGTCACTCCTGTCCAGTCCTGCATCAGCTTCACAGACTACCACTAGGGGCACCATTTTGAAGCCGGTGCAGGACTGGGCATTGCTCCTGCCCAAAGACCCCCCTCCCTGGACCACCAATGATACATGAGGTGGGGGAGTGGAGGTAGGGGAACAGGCAGGCATTGTGCCAGGGAATTAAGTTGGCAGGAGGGGGGCAGAAGCCTAAGGGGACCCTGATCTTGTGGCCCAGGAGCATCTGACCGCGGTTTTCTGGACCGATGTTCCCAGGCTGCAGGAATAACGCTGCTTGTAAGCCATCTCGCAAGCAGCGTTATTCTCTTGTCCAGGATCCCACAGGTTACTGAATCCTGCAGGAAATCAAGGTGTGGTAAAAGGCGAACTTTTACTGCACCTTGATGAATTCCCCCCTTAATATGCGTTGTTGATTTGCATGTGTTAAAAACAAATGTGGAAAATGATCAAAATAATCTAAAAGTTGGGAAAAAACGCAAAACAAAGGTTTTGCTCTGTGCATTTCCATACATCATAGTGCTCCGCTCCCTAAGCCTGTAGAGATAGTTTTTACAGGCCCTTGGGAACATTTTGCTACACTTGTAACAGGTTTCTTGCTGGTGTGTGAGCCCACCATAACCAAAGACACACAGCTTGGGCAATCACCGCTAACAATTTTTCCCTCACGAGGGCAGGGTCAGAACTCTGCTTGACCTGCATCATGGCTCCATAACTAGAACAGAAATTGAAGCAAAAACAAAATTAAACTGTGGGTTTGGGGGTGAACATGGAAAAAATAAGAAAAAAAAATAATGAAGAAAAAGCAACAAAAACAGTGTACATAAAAACCAAAATAAGAGCTTTTTGGATTCAAGATGGCCGCTTAGAGCAAACACGTAGAAGCGGAGTTCTCGGCGAGTTAATCCTAGCTTTCGCTATGCCTAAGCGAAGGGGCAAATCGGCCAGCGCTGTGTCTTCTGGCCGACAAGCAGTCCCAGTGACCGGACCTATGGACTCATTCGTCCAGAATGTGCAAGGAATACGATCTGTGAGCGGCACGCTGACGCCGGCTGGAGCAGTTGGAGGCCTGGATCCGACGCTTGTGTTTGAAACAACATTGAGCCCAGATCAGAGGACCCCACCCCCGCAACCGCAGCATGCGAGCACCCCCACGACGGCG
Source organism: Microcaecilia unicolor (assembly GCF_901765095.1). Lineage (NCBI taxonomy): Eukaryota > Metazoa > Chordata > Amphibia > Gymnophiona > Siphonopidae > Microcaecilia > Microcaecilia unicolor. The sequence goes on along the minus strand of NW_021963490.1, from coordinate 49,199 downwards.
TCTACCATGGAAGATCCTGATAGACCTGAGACACGGGAACAACTCGGGATTGACTCGGAGAGCCCCGCAATTGCGGAGGCTGGAATCGCTGCGAGACAAACAACTTTATTAGCGGGGGAATCCTTGGCTGCGAGAACTGAGATAAGTACTTCTTCAAACATTAATCTACCTATGCAAATGTTTGCTTCCTTAGAAAAACAATCTGAAGTAACTCTCGATTCATTGTGGGCCTTGATTGCCTCATTTGGTAAGGCGTTATGTCCTCAAATTAATCAGCTAGAATTGAAAATTCAAACTCTAACGGAAGATATGAGTAAAATAAAAGCTGAAGTTAAATTGTTGGATGAGAAAATAAAGAATATCGACCAAAGGGAAAAAAACCCTCAAGATATTCAAGCGATGACGGTTAAAGATTTGACGAATTTACGTAGGAAAATTGAAGTAATAGAAAATAATCAAAGAAGTAAAAACCTTAGGTTTACTAATTTTCCAAGAATAAAAATAATGTCACCAAAAGAAATTTTATTAAAATATATTAAAGATATACTTCAAATTCCAGCAGAAGCAATACCACCTTTTCTACAAATATATTATCTGCCAGTGAAAACACCAGAAGATCAGATCTCAGAATCACCTTTGGATGTGTCAGCATTGTGAGTCTTCGGACTCCGAAAAAGTTATTTCCTCTACTTTAATTGCCACGGTGGTTCTGGCACCCGATAAGGAGTGGGTGATGAGACTTTTTTTCAAAAATAGAAATAAAGACTTTTATGGACTAAAAGTAAGAATATTTCCAGATGTGACAAGAGAGACCCAAAAAAGAAGGCGTCAATTTCTTCTAAGTAGACCTGGAGTACAGCAGATGGGTGCATCCTTTTTTTTGCATTACCCATGCAAATGCATAGTTAGATATCAATCTATTAAATATGTTTTCTTCGAACCTAAACATCTCATTGAATTCTTAGCAACCAAGAGAATTGAAAGAGAGACTCAAGTGTCCTGAGAGAGAAATACTCCTTGTTGCTCTACAGTGTTTGCTCTTTTTTCTTTGTTAATATTATTATTTGGACTACTCCTCCAAGTCGTAAATCTTGAATCGTATTTGTGGACTTTAGTGGTTTAAATATAAATTGAGGGAAGGATTACGGTCCATTCCCTCTCTTTTCTTATTCTTTCTTTTTTGTTAACCGTTTTCTTAATTAACCACTTTCTGGACAAGCATGTATTGCTTGGTATGTAATATTAAAAATTATAAATAAATAAATTAAAAAAAAACATTTAAAAAAAACCAAAATAAGAACCTTTCCAAAAATATTCTAGGTTACATTGGTTTAGCAGAGTGCAAAAAAAACCCAAACCAAAACAAACCAAAACTGAAGAGACTGAGGAGACTGCTCTGCACAGGAAAAGTACTGTATGACCAAATTTGCAAGAATGCTGAGCTCTGGGAAAGTTGTTCTGTGCTGACGTTGTTGGATGGCATCACCTATTTGTGCATGTGATTCAATCCTGCTTGCCAATGGAGAAACACCGATTGATTCCCACAAAAAAAACAAAAACCAACTCACACACAAATGAAGGTCCCTAAAGATACGAAAAACCCTTTTGAGTTAGACAAAGATTTGAATTCATTTGGATAGATTAGGTGTTGATGTCTTAACTATTAAAGTATCTTTGTGATGCCTCCTTCTGATAAATTATTTGCAAATACTTTAATAAAAATCTATCATTATCTTCCAATGTTATACTTCAACTCAGGGCTGGCTTACTGTGTAAGATAGTGATGCACTGGTTCAGAGCTCTGAGAGTCAACCTCAGTGGCTCACCCCTTCCAGCAAATTACAGTAGAGTAGTAGTAGGGAGCTTGTTGCATCCAGCAAATTACAGTAAAGGGAGCTTGTTGCATCCCTGCTGATCTGCGCCTCTAAAGTTCCCCTAGCTGCATGTACCAGACAGTTTTTTGAAACAGTAAACAAGACACTTCCTGTATTCTTTCAAAACAGACCTGTGCACAGAGCTGTGGGGGGGGGGGGGGGGGGGGGGCCTTGGAGGAGCACAGGAGGGAAGGAAAAACATAGTACATGACGGCAGATAAAGACCTCTATGGTCCATCCAGTCTGCCCAACAAAATTATCTCATAGCATAAGGTCTGACATAATATACATATGCATACTTGATCTTGATTTGTCCTTGCCATTATCAGGGCACAGACTGTAGAAGTCTGCCAGGTTCTAGCCTTATTCTATAATTACTGAAGCCGTCATTGAAGCCCACTCCAGCCCATCCAAATCTCTCCAGCCACAATCAGGGCTCTGACTGTCCATCCACAGACCATAAAAGTCTGCCTGGCCTTGTTATCCAACTACTGAAGCTGAATTTGTCCAGCCATGATCAGGGCACAAACTGTAGAAATCTATGTAGGTTAACTACTTTAGTTAATAGACTTCAGCTGCCGCAGAAAACAGCAGCTCAATTAATATTCTCTGCCTCTAGATATGAATCTGCTGTTCTACTCTTGATGGCGTTGCACTGGCTTTCAGTGGAGGCCAGAGCCCAATTTAAGCTTTGTACTCTTATTCATAAGATTCTAAATGGTTTATTGCCTTTTTATCTTTGTGATTGGGCTAGTGTACTTCAGATTAATTCCTTCTTTAGTATTCATAATTTAATGCTTTTGCATGTTCTGTCTGTTAACAATTGAAATATAGGTCAATATAGTGAGGATACTTACCTGTAGCAGCTATTCTCTGAGGACAGCAGGCTGATTATTTTCACACGTGGCTTCCAATGCTATATTAAGCATTTTCAGGAAATTGATATTGGAGCTAGAACTGCAGTAGTAATGAGAAAGGGGGTTGGCAGGGGGCTGAGACTGATGTTGGGACTGGAAGGGGAGGGGGGAGCTAATGATGATTTTGAGACTAGGACCGGCAGGGGATCAATGATTATTTGGGGCCTGGGACTGGCAGGGGGCTAAGGCTGATGGTGAGGCTGAGACTGGCAAGGGGGCTAATGTTGATTTTGGAGCTAGGTTTGGCAGGGGAACTAATGAGAGCAGAGATGAAGAAAGGAGAATTTATGTCACACCTGATAATTTTCTTTCCTTTAGTCCTACCAGACTAAGTTCAGAACCTGTGGGCTGGGCCTGTCAGCCAGCAGATATGGAAACACAGGCCCAATATTGAGACCAAAGGAAGCAGCCCACATAAGTACTGCGATTGGCGCTGGCCCTGGATATTCAATTTATCAATTAGGGATCTAATGAAAACAAACTTGCGCTGGTAATTAAACCCAATGTATCAATTGCACCAGAAATTCCTACATATAACTTGTCATATAAGCTTTTTTAATTTTTTTATTTGCAGTGCTCAGTATAATGCTGTAGTGCCATATAACCATGTGTTACGGAGTAAGCATACAGCCACCAAACATCACAGCACTGACCCTCCCTTCCTATCCAATCTAAAAAAGCGTTCAGATCTATGCTGTCAATAATAATGATGTCATAAACAAAACTGCTTTCACTTGTCTTGGCTGGTTAGATAAATGCGCGGTCTGTTGCTACTCTGTGTCACCCGTGTTTTAGTGCATAGTGATTAAAACTCGTACTCCATCGCTATTCCCGACGTGGAGCCACGTTTCACCCTCTGGGCTTTTTCAAGGGAATGTATTCCAAATCTATCAAAAAAGGCTACAAACATGTATATATAAGTCTGATATATCCTATATTAATAAGGCTGTATTTTGTGCTCATTTTCAACCCTGTTCTATACAATACAGTAATATATGGCCAAATTTCAGTGAGGATATCCTGTTTACTGATGGGTTCATCTTAACTGTTGTAATCTGCCTTGGGAAGTCTGGTGTTATAAAGATTGGAAGTAAAATTAAATTCTCCTTTCATTGTGGCATATGGAATCACTTCTTCACCTCATCTCTTTTGTAAATGGATTATTTTGTTGAGAGCATGTTTCGGGGACAAGTGGTTTTCATGAATCAAAATAATAAAAATAAATATTTTCCTTCATGCAGATCTATTTGTTTAAACATAATTAAATGGGCTATAAGTCCCTAATGCAGTCCGTTGGTATTCTTATATTTTGTCCTTGTGATGGGTGGCAGAGCCGGTGGGTGGGAGGCGGGGATAGTGCTGGGCAGACTTATACGGTCTGTTCCAGAGCCAGTGGTGGGAGGCGGGGCTGGTGGTTGGGAGGCGGGGATAGTACTGGGCGGACTTATACGGTCTGTGCCCTGAAAAAGACAGGTACAAATCAAGGTAAGGTATACACAAAAACTAGCACATATGAGTTTATCTTGTTGGGCAGACTGGATGGACCGTGCAGGTCTTTTTCTGCCGTCATCTACTATGTTACTATAGGGCTCATTTTCAAAGCACCTAGACTTACAAAGTTCCATAGGTTAGCATTGAACTTTGTTAAGTCAAAGTGCTTTGAAAATGTGCCTCCACGTTATACTATGCCAAAACTGGAAATAGAGTGAGGCAGTAATATCCAAAACTTATTTTTTTGTTTTAATCATCTTTATTCAAAGCACAACATGTTGCTTGATAAGCTTCATACAGAACAAGAAAAAAAAAGTAAGTAAACCGTCCAACATGGCACAAACCATCTTTCTCTTTTGATCTTGGCACAGGGAAAAAAAAAAGATTGTAAATGCTCCCAGGTTTCAACCTAATTCATGTTTGATGTGGGATATAAATATCATAAATAAGTGTTGCAAAATAACTCTCCTCTCGTGTGTCCAGACAAAAAACTCTTTATTTGGGAGTCAATCCCCTTCTTATATACTCTATGAATATTCATGGATATTACATGTATTATCATTACTATTGGTTACATTTTGCTTACACAACCATGATCATGCATTGCTTACAAGAACAACTCTACATGAACAGCTCGTGAACCTGCTCAGGAATGTACAAACATCACCTGCTATTCTGCTACTTTCTCAGGAAAGAACAAAAACATCACATGCTAGATTCTCAGGAATATACAAAACATCATCTGCTGCCTGTATCCAAATACATTCTATCTACATCTCCACCTTTTTTTTTTTTTTTTTTTAATGAAATCTCCGTGGTGTGCCAGCTGGAGATGGAGGTGGAGATGTTTGTAATAGCTTATAAACATATTGAGCAGAGTGACGTGTTGGAGCGAATGGACGAGGAAAACATAAAGAAAAAAGGTTAGGAATGCATTGTATACAACAGCAAAAAATAGTGAAAACAAAATACCAATGACTAAATACTGGATAATAGGGCGGAGCCAGGTCCAAGGGATCCATTGCCACAATTGATCCCATACATCAGAGAGTAGGTTATTATGAATAGTAATATGAGTAGTTAAATTCCGTAGGAAAGCTAATTGTTTGTCAATGGCCTTTGAATTGTCAGATAAATTAAAACAGCACATGTCCTGAAACTCTTCGCAACCATGATGGTTAAGTAATAAAAGATAATCAATGGCTGCTCGATTTTGTAAAACTCCATGACGTAATTGCTGTTGCTCAGCATTAAGTAAACTAATAGCAGTGGAGGTTGCATTGATTGATTTAATTGCCCAACAGGCTAATTCACGAATATTTTTTGCATTTGCCGCTGCCAATGCAGGGACACCTATTAATGAAAATGCAAGTGCCAGATATTCAGTTTGACTCAGAAATTTAACATTATCATTGCAATTGGCAGCAAGGGTCATACGCTTGGATCGCATATGTGAGGAGTTAGAAAATAAAATATGTTTACTGGGAAGTACCATAGTGAGTCGACTTAGACAGCATGTAGTACCATCAGATATATTAGCTGGAATATAATTAAAGGTATACATTCCACATGACCAAAACCAGCCAGGGGGTAAATGAGTAAATTTATAAATATATGAAACATTTTCGTAGGAGCTACAATTTAACAAAGTTGGTCCAAAATTAACACAATTTGATCGGGTACAATTAACCATACGAGCACATGTCATATTGATACTAGCTATTTGATTGGTTCTCACATGCATTGCCAAAGTAGGCGGCAACAGGGTTTGTGTTCCCCAATTATGGTATTCATAAGAAGCATTTCGATAGGATGAATTAACAGGAAGCTGTGAATAAAACCAAGTATCATTTTGCATATCTTTAGGATCATGACATACTGGAATCAGGCAAGTTGCCAAAACTTCTCCAACTGCCTTTTGATGAGAAAGACAGAAATCAGTTTGGTTCAGTGAAATTGCAAACGCTTCCCAAATATTTTTTGTGGGAAGTAATTGTGACTGTCCACAAGGTATGTACAAACAACAACACAGTAGAAGCAATGTAATGGAATTAGCATTAAGCGCTGCAATAATAGCCACTACGAAGTTATCATCAGTCTTTTCAATATGAGCTTTTTCTAAAGTCTCTGAAGCTTGTTGACTCAAGGCTTTAATTTGTCCCCAAGTAACAGGAGCATTAGGTTGACGAGTCACTGACCGTTTGCGTGTTTGCATCTGCGGTCCTTGAAGGGTGAGTGTGAAATTGGGAATTGGGTTGTGAAGACCTTGATGCCACGACATGAGGTTTCACCCACTTTGCTGGAATCCACACCGGGCCAGAATCTGTTTGAACAGCAGCGTAACCACGACCCCAGGTAAGGAGAGGCACAGGGGAACTCCACTGATCAGAAGGTAGTTGTCGGTATATGACCAAAGGACGAGATAAAGGTGGGGCAGGAGTACGAAAATGTTGTTCAAATCTGGAAGAAAAAGTTTTTGTAGCAGGATTATTGATGAGATTGAGATGATTCAGTGTGTAAAGGATTTGTGCTAAGCATTCATCAATGCTTACTCTATGACGGAGAATACCGTCTTTTTTTGTAGTCAGATTACTTAAAGCAGTTTTCAGTGTGCGATTAGCACGTTCAACAATAGCTTGACCAGTGGAGTTATAGGGGATACCAAAAAGGTGCTCAATATGCCAGAGGGTCAGGAACTCCTGTAAGGAGGTGGAAGTATAAGCAGGGGCATTGTCTGTCTTGAGAGTTTTAGGAACACCCATGACCGCAAAAGCTTGGAGAAGATGAGAGCGGACATGAGATGTAGTTTCCCCTTTTTGTGCAGTGACCCACAAAAATCCAGAATGAGTATCAACAACCACATGAAGCTTAGACCATTGACCAAAAGGGGGAAAGTGAGTAACGTCCATTTGCCAGAGGCTATTAACTTCCAGACCACGAGGATTAACTCCAGGAAAAAAGGTAGTAGGAGCTGAAAAGGAACATTGTGGACAATTTTTGATAATAGCTCTAGCTTCTTCTAAAGAAATTTGAAACTGGCGAGCTAGGCTAGGTGCATTTTGATGATGAAGTTCATGACTGCAGTGTGCTGTGGAGAAAAAATGAAGATGGCGATCCGCTCGAGCATTCCCTTCAGACAGACCACCAGGAAAAGGTTGATGACTGCGGATATGACCTATAAAGAGAGAAGAAAGGCGATTCTCCAAGTAACCTTGGAGGGTTAACAGTAAAGCATAAAAAGAGGCATCCATTTTGAATGATACATAACTGTCGGGCATGCGACGGACAAGATTAGCACAATATTGACTGTCAACAATAAGATTCAGTGGTTGATCTGAAAATAAAGAAAGAGCCAGGATGATGGCAGCAAGCTCTGAACGTTGAGCAGAGGTTTGTGGAGAGGTAAATTTGACGTGCCATTTGTTCAGATTGTACCAAGTAACCACCCCACGAGTGGGACTACCATCTGTAAAGACGGTGAGAGCAGTAGGGAGTGGACGTAAAGAAATGGGATCATGAAGAGTGATTGGCAAAATGGATGTGCCCTGTATGCGAGGGTCTTTAGGATAGTGGCAATCTATAATACCAACATAAGTGGCTAAAATAAATTGCAAGTCGTCGGAGAACTGAATCATTTTTTCCCACTGCCACAAAGAATGAGGAATGATGAGTTTAAGAATGTCGAAACCAGTCATGAATGTTGCTCGCTCTCGAGCTTTAGTAATCAGCAAGGCTAGTTGCTGGGGCCATTGTGTAATAGTAGAATGGAGAGTATTCTGTAAATAGACCCATTCTATCAATTTCGGAGGAGTTGTATCTTGATATAAGACACCAAACGGTTGTCGGTGGGTGGGGTCTTTGAGAACGCAAAAACAAAAAGGGCAAATGCATCTCGTCTATCTGTCCATTTTGTTTGTAAGATTTGATCCAATTGTGACAGAATTGTTTGTTGCGATGCAGTGAGTGTAATTAATTCAGCAGGTGTTTTATGACCTTTTAATGCGAGAAACAGGGGTTGTAAAAATTCTGTAGGAAGTTTCAAGTAGGGACGTAACCAATTGAGATTTCCTAAAATCTCTTGTAATTGATGTAATGTCGTGGGAGACTGTAAATTGAGATGAGGAGCGACAGGTTGGGCTGCAGCTTTAGTCATACGGAAACCTAGATATAAATAGGGTTCCTTTTCTTGAACCTTCTCTGAGGCAATTGTTAATCCTGAGGAGGCCAAGATAGAAATTAAAGTAGATTTCCAAGAAGGGGGAAGAGTTATCCCTGCAATTAGTATATCATCCATATAATGATATACCAAAAGTTGAGGGAAATAGGCACGAAATGGTTGCAAGGCTTGATGAACATAGTATTGACAAATAGTGGGTGAATTTAACATTCCCTGGGGCAAAACTTTCCAACAATACCTAGTAGTAGGGTGTGCATTATTGTAAACAGGTACAGTAAAAGCAAAGTATTTATAATCTTTTTCCTGGAGAGGAATTGAAAAAAAACAATCCTTCAGATCTATAATAGCTAATTGATAATCATAAGGAATCAAATTAGGATTTGGAATACCACATTGTAACGGGCCCATTGGTTCTAAAATCGCATTAATAGCTCGTAGGTCATGTAAAAATCTCCATTTTCCGGATTTTTTCTTGATCACAAATACCGGAGTATTATATGGAGAATTGGTAGGCTCAATGTGATTTAATTGTAATTGTTCTTCCACCAATTGATGTAAAATCAACAGTTTTTCTCTGGTAATCGGCCACTGCTCTACCCAAACAGGTTTGTCAGTTTTCCATTCCAAAGGAAGAGAAAAAGACATATTTATGAACTGTTAATCAGGTAGGATCAATGATGCATCTAATTGTTCCAAAAGGTCACGACCCCATAAATTAAAGGGTACTTGTAAAATACAGGGCTTAATATGTCCTAGAACCTTGGTATCGTTAGGATATGTAATAGATAACCATTGAGAACTTTGGGAGGCTGACTGAGTTCCCCCTATTCCTGTCACATGTGAAGTATCTTCAATGGGCCATTCCACAGGCCATTGTTTATAAGCTATGACAGAAACATCCGCCCCGGTATCTAATATACCAACAAAGGGCTTTTGTTGCAATAAAAATTGAGCAGTGGGTCGTGCATTAGAAACCGGTTTTAAAACTGCACTTACCTGTCGCGTAGATCCAAAGCCCCCTGTACGAGAGACAGTAGAAGGAATAGGTGCTGTAAAATATGGTAAAATAATTAATTGTGCCCACGAGTCCCCGGGAGAAATTGTTAAAGGTGATGAGGACCATACTTGAATTTTAACAATGCCTGTGTAATCAGCATCAATAACTCCAGGGATAACATGAATACCTGCCTTCGATGCAGAGGAGCGAGGTAATACTAAACCTACAGTAGCCGCTGGAATGGGTCCTTTAAAGGTAGTATTATATACCAAAACTTCATGAGGTAAGATGGCAGTTTTACATTCCGCTGCAATAAGGTCAATTCCTGCACTACCTTGTGTAGCAGTAGTACTATGAGCAAAAGACCCTTGCACTCCCTTTGGACCGAGGTTAGGAGTTAACCCGGAGCAAAGTTTTTTGGGGGTGGCGGTGTGGAATTAATTGGATTAGAGCGACATTGATTGGCCCAATGATATCCTTTTTGACATCGAGGACATTTTCGAGAAGGTCGAGAAGGTCCTTTTGCAAAGTTGGCACCCCCTCCTGGGGCTCTACACTGAGCTCGAAAATGTCCTGGTTTCTTACAATTAAAACACGTCCCCTGTGGCTTATTACCTTTTTGTATAGCTCCTGCTAACAAATTCATAGAATAACCATGAGTCCCCACATCTGCACATGCGCTCAATAAATCTGCTAAAGTAATTCCTGGGCGATGAGCTACAGTCTGCAATGCCTTTTTGCAATCTGAATTTGCATTTTCTTGGGCTAATTTAATCAATAACTCTGTTTGCGCATCAAGATTATCAATTTGCCTAGTTACAGCTTCCTGCAATCGATTAACAAATTGAAGGTAAGATTCGGTTGCACCCTGTTTAATTGATGCAAAAGATTTTGTTGGTTTATTCCCTTCTGGTGTTCTTTTAAATGCTCGCAAGATACAAGTGCCTATGGCTTGAAAACAGGTATCGTTTTGTTGAATTTGCATATCAAGGGTTGAAAATGGTCCCGATCCATAAATTTGATCAGGCACCAAATTAGTCCCAGTGATAAGTTGTGCTGCTTGCTTATATTCATTATCCCACACTACATATTGCGCAGGAGTTAACAGCATACGGAAAAGGTCTTTCCAATCTTTTGGAGTCATTAAGTAACCGTTACTAATCCCTTCTATCATGCCTTGAACAAATGAACTTTTTAAACCTGATTCTACGATAGCTCTACGTAATTCTCTCAAAACTTGATAAGGTAGAGCAGTCCATTCTGCATGATGTGTTTCGTTCCCTGCCTCTATTGTTGTAGTTCTAGTAACTGGGTATAAATTAGGATTAGGTTCCGAATTATCCCATAGATCATCGTTCCAAATGAATTCACCATTTTTTCGTGCTTGCTGTATACCTAATTGAATTAAACTAGGTCGTTCTACGCTCTTTGGTGTTTTGGTAATAATAACGCTATCATTAGCGTTGTTGTTTTGGATATTTTCAATTGGTTTATTAGGGGTAGTAGTAGTAAAGTCAGGAGTTTTGTTTTGCTCTTCCCTTCCCATATCGGTGGCCAGCCGACAAGAAGGAGGAGAAGGTGTAGGTCCAAGAGTCGCGGGAGGTAAAAGAGACCAGGTCTTGCCTGGCAATTTGTTGGATATATTTTCGTTAGTAATGCCTGTCAATCCAGAAGAGAGAATTACTATAGTAGAATATATCTCTCTCCAAGTCAATAATATAGGAGTCGAAACTCTAGGCTCTAAACGAAACTGCTGCCCTATCTTTTCCCATGTTTGAGGATCGAATGATCCCTTCTCTGGATACCAGGGACATTGACAAACTATTTCCTCAATTAAACGCTCTATATCTTTAAGAGTTATTGGATTTCGGGAGGAACCATATCTTTGCGTTATAGTATATAGCTCCTGTGCATGTTGTTTATGTGATGATGTTAAATTTCCCCCCATACTTACAGTGTTCCGTAGAAGGAATGGCGCGCTGACTGTTCCAGTCGTAGTAAGTACGTCACGTTTTCACCGATCACGTCGGGGATCACCAGATGTTGCAAAATAACTCTCCTCTCGTGTGTCTGGGCAAAAAACTCTTTATTTGGGAGTCAATCCCCTTCTTATATACTCTATGAATATTCATGGATATTACATGTATTATCATTACTATTGGTTACATTTTGCTTACACAACCATGATCATGCATTGCTTACAAGAACAACTCTACATGAACAGCTCGTGAACCTGCTCAGGAATGTACAAACATCACCTGCTATTCTGCTACTTTCTCAGGAAAGAACAAAAACATCACATGCTAGATTCTCAGGAATATACAAAACATCATCTGCTGCCTGTATCCAAATACATTCTATCTACAAATAAGTAAATAAATAAATAGAAACTTTGAATGTTGAGTACCTGATTTTCATAACATGACATCTGTTTTAGTGGCCCTTTACGAAGAGAGAAAAAAAAATCTGCAAGAAGAGCTAGAGAGTCCCTATAAACAGCCCCTCTAAATGACAAACTGATTACGATTTATAACAAACTGCTACTCTACCTTTGAAGTTATTCCATTATTATCCTTCCTCTCGGTACACCCGTATTCTGAATATACCGGCATGTTTGAAAATATAAGTGAGATTAAATAATAAATGCTACCAACAATAAAGAACGACAACGTGGATGCAGCACCTAATAGGTTTGTTTGCTTTGTTTTGAGTGTATACAGACGACAGCTGGGAAACAGAGATTATCCTTCGTGGCTTCAACTTTTTGACGTCATGCCGTATGTTTTCAATCAAATCTCTTTGGTCTACCTAGCAACCTAGTACGTCACGTCACTCACCGACCGTAAGTGCGTGTGCTCACTAGGTAACCCACGTGCCAAACGGTTTGACTTCGCTATTTCTTCAGAACTACCTGGCCGCCCACAGAAGAGAACGCACTGTGAGAGAAGTGGGGGTGCAAACAAGCGAGAGCGGAGGAGTTGCTTGCTTCTCAGCCGATGTGAATTTTTACTTGCCTATTCCATAGGCGGAAATGTGTGCGGCTGCGCGAGGCACCGGGCGTTGGTAGTAGTGATCAAGGGCGTGTGATTTAATCAAACCTCCTTGGTAGTGGTATCTGTGCCCGCAGCAATGGGAAAGAGGAAAGCGCGAGGTGGCGGTTTCCGGCGAGTGCTGACCTTCGACGAAGAGAAACGGCGGTGAGAAATTTGCGCCGCCATGAGCTTCCCGGGGGAGGAGTTAGCGGGGAACTTCTTAAAGTTGGTTGGTGGCGGTTATGTGGCGCACGCGCAGTGTAACTGGATTTTTTAATGTGGCTTCATTATTTCCGTACGATATTTTTTCTAAAGTGATAGTTGCGGCGGCCGGAGGGGCCCGGTCTTGATATCATAGGAGCCAGCTCAGTGGGTGCTTGAGTACTCCAATTGAGAAAACCTGTGTCTAGTTGGTTAACTTCCATTGGGTTTAGTAGCCCTAGCCCCAATCGGTTTGAAAAGTTGGCTTCTATGATTAAAATAATTCATGCGTATAGATGTGTTGCAAAATAACTCTCCTCTCGTGTGTCTGGGCAAAAAACTCTTTATTTGGGAGTCAATCCCCTTCTTATATACTCTATGAATATTCATGGATATTACATGTATTATCATTACTATTGGTTACATTTTGCTTACACAACCATGATCATGCATTGCTTACAAGAACAACTCTACATGAACAGCTCGTGAACCTGCTCAGGAATGTACAAACATCACCTGCTATTCTGCTACTTTCTCAGGAAAGAACAAAAACATCACATGCTAGATTCTCAGGAATATACAAAACATCATCTGCTGCCTGTATCCAAATACATTCTATCTACATCTCCACCTTTTTTTTTTTTTAATGAAATCTCCGTGGTGTGCCAGCTGGAGATGGAGGTGGAGATGTTTGTAATAGCTTATAAACATATTGAGCAGAGTGACGTGTTGGAGCGAATGGACGAGGAAAACATAAAGAAAAAAGGTTAGGAATGCATTGTATACAACAGCAAAAAATAGTGAAAACAAAAATACCAATGACTAAATACTGGATAATAGGGCGGAGCCAGGTCCAAGGGATCCATTGCCACAATTGATCCCATACATCAGAGAGTAGGTTATTATGAATAGTAATATGAGTAGTTAAATTCCGTAGGAAAGCTAATTGTTTGTCAATGGCCTTTGAATTGTCAGATAAATTAAAACAGCACATGTCCTGAAACTCTTCGCAACCATGATGGTTAAGTAATAAAAGATAATCAATGGCTGCTCGATTTTGTAAAACTCCATGACGTAATTGCTGTTGCTCAGCATTAAGTAAACTAATAGCAGTGGAGGTTGCATTGATTGATTTAATTGCCCAACAGGCTAATTCACGAATATTTTTTGCATTTGCCGCTGCCAATGCAGGGACACCTATTAATGAAAATGCAAGTGCCAGATATTCAGTTTGACTCAGAAATTTAACATTATCATTGCAATTGGCAGCAAGGGTCATACGCTTGGATCGCATATGTGAGGAGTTAGAAAATAAAATATGTTTACTGGGAAGTACCATAGTGAGTCGACTTAGACAGCATGTAGTACCATCAGATATATTAGCTGGAATATAATTAAAGGTATACATTCCACATGACCAAAACCAGCCAGGGGGTAAATGAGTAAATTTATAAATATATGAAACATTTTCGTAGGAGCTACAATTTAACAAAGTTGGTCCAAAATTAACACAATTTGATCGGGTACAATTAACCATACGAGCACATGTCATATTGATACTAGCTATTTGATTGGTTCTCACATGCATTGCCAAAGTAGGCGGCAACAGGGTTTGTGTTCCCCAATTATGGTATTCATAAGAAGCATTTCGATAGGATGAATTAACAGGAAGCTGTGAATAAAACCAAGTATCATTTTGCATATCTTTAGGATCATGACATACTGGAATCAGGCAAGTTGCCAAAACTTCTCCAACTGCCTTTTGATGAGAAAGACAGAAATCAGTTTGGTTCAGTGAAATTGCAAACGCTTCCCAAATATTTTTTGTGGGAAGTAATTGTGACTGTCCACAAGGTATGTACAAACAACAACACAGTAGAAGCAATGTAATGGAATTAGCATTAAGCGCTGCAATAATAGCCACTACGAAGTTATCATCAGTCTTTTCAATATGAGCTTTTTCTAAAGTCTCTGTAGCTTGTTGACTCAAGGCTTTAATTTGTCCCCAAGTAACAGGAGCATTAGGTTGACGAGTCACTGACCGTTTGCGTGTTTGCATCTGCGGTCCTTGAAGGGTGAGTGTGAAATTGGGAATTGGGTTGTGAAGACCTTGATGCCACGACATGAGGTTTCACCCACTTTGCTGGAATCCACACCGGGCCAGAATCTGTTTGAACAGCAGCGTAACCACGACCCCAGGTAAGGAGAGGCACAGGGGAACTCCACTGATCAGAAGGTAGTTGTCGGTATATGACCAAAGGACGAGATAAAGGTGGGGCAGGAGTACGAAAATGTTGTTCAAATCTGGAAGAAAAAGTTTTTGTAGCAGGATTATTGATGAGATTGAGATGATTCAGTGTGTAAAGGATTTGTGCTAAGCATTCATCAATGCTTACTCTATGACGGAGAATACCGTCTTTTTTTGTAGTCAGATTACTTAAAGCAGTTTTCAGTGTGCGATTAGCACGTTCAACAATAGCTTGACCAGTGGAGTTATAGGGGATACCAAAAAGGTGCTCAATATGCCAGAGGGTCAGGAACTCCTGTAAGGAGGTGGAAGTATAAGCAGGGGCATTGTCTGTCTTGAGAGTTTTAGGAACACCCATGACCGCAAAAGCTTGGAGAAGATGAGAGCGGACATGAGATGTAGTTTCCCCTTTTTGTGCAGTGACCCACAAAAATCCAGAATGAGTATCAACAACCACATGAAGCTTAGACCATTGACCAAAAGGGGGAAAGTGAGTAACGTCCATTTGCCAGAGGCTATTAACTTCCAGACCACGAGGATTAACTCCAGGAAAAAAGGTAGTAGGAGCTGAAAAGGAACATTGTGGACAATTTTTGATAATAGCTCTAGCTTCTTCTAAAGAAATTTGAAACTGGCGAGCTAGGCTAGGTGCATTTTGATGATGAAGTTCATGACTGCAGTGTGCTGTGGAGAAAAAATGAAGATGGCGATCCGCTCGAGCATTCCCTTCAGACAGACCACCAGGAAAAGGTTGATGACTGCGGATATGACCTATAAAGAGAGAAGAAAGGCGATTCTCCAAGTAACCTTGGAGGGTTAACAGTAAAGCATAAAAAGAGGCATCCATTTTGAATGATACATAACTGTCGGGCATGCGACGGACAAGATTAGCACAATATTGACTGTCAACAATAAGATTCAGTGGTTGATCTGAAAATAAAGAAAGAGCCAGGATGATGGCAGCAAGCTCTGAACGTTGAGCAGAGGTTTGTGGAGAGGTAAATTTGACGTGCCATTTGTTCAGATTGTACCAAGTAACCACCCCACGAGTGGGACTACCATCTGTAAAGACGGTGAGAGCAGTAGGGAGTGGACGTAAAGAAATGGGATCATGAAGAGTGATTGGCAAAATGGATGTGCCCTGTATGCGAGGGTCTTTAGGATAGTGGCAATCTATAATACCAACATAAGTGGCTAAAATAAATTGCAAGTCGTCGGAGAACTGAATCATTTTTTCCCACTGCCACAAAGAATGAGGAATGATGAGTTTAAGAATGTCGAAACCAGTCATGAATGTTGCTCGCTCTCGAGCTTTAGTAATCAGCAAGGCTAGTTGCTGGGGCCATTGTGTAATAGTAGAATGGAGAGTATTCTGTAAATAGACCCATTCTATCAATTTCGGAGGAGTTGTATCTTGATATAAGACACCAAACGGTTGTCGGTGGGTGGGGTCTTTGAGAACGCAAAAACAAAAAAGGGCAAATGCATCTCGTCTATCTGTCCATTTTGTTTGTAAGATTTGATCCAATTGTGACAGAATTGTTTGTTGCGATGCAGTGAGTGTAATTAATTCAGCAGGTGTTTTATGACCTTTTAATGCGAGAAACAGGGGTTGTAAAAATTCTGTAGGAAGTTTCAAGTAGGGACGTAACCAATTGAGATTTCCTAAAATCTCTTGTAATTGATGTAATGTCGTGGGAGACTGTAAATTGAGATGAGGAGCGACAGGTTGGGCTGCAGCTTTAGTCATACGGAAACCTAGATATAAATAGGGTTCCTTTTCTTGAACCTTCTCTGAGGCAATTGTTAATCCTGAGGAGGCCAAGATAGAAATTAAAGTAGATTTCCAAGAAGGGGGAAGAGTTATCCCTGCAATTAGTATATCATCCATATAATGATATACCAAAAGTTGAGGGAAATAGGCACGAAATGGTTGCAAGGCTTGATGAACATAGTATTGACAAATAGTGGGTGAATTTAACATTCCCTGGGGCAAAACTTTCCAACAATACCTAGTAGTAGGGTGTGCATTATTGTAAACAGGTACAGTAAAAGCAAAGTATTTATAATCTTTTTCCTGGAGAGGAATTGAAAAAAAACAATCCTTCAGATCTATAATAGCTAATTGATAATCATAAGGAATCAAATTAGGATTTGGAATACCACATTGTAACGGGCCCATTGGTTCTAAAATCGCATTAATAGCTCGTAGGTCATGTAAAAATCTCCATTTTCCGGATTTTTTCTTGATCACAAATACCGGAGTATTATATGGAGAATTGGTAGGCTCAATGTGATTTAATTGTAATTGTTCTTCCACCAATTGATGTAAAATCAACAGTTTTTCTCTGGTAATCGGCCACTGCTCTACCCAAACAGGTTTGTCAGTTTTCCATTCCAAAGGAAGAGAAAAAGACATATTTATGAACTGTTAATCAGGTAGGATCAATGATGCATCTAATTGTTCCAAAAGGTCACGACCCCATAAATTAAAGGGTACTTGTAAAATACAGGGCTTAATATGTCCTAGAACCTTGGTATCGTTAGGATATGTAATAGATAACCATTGAGAACTTTGGGAGGCTGACTGAGTTCCCCCTATTCCTGTCACATGTGAAGTATCTTCAATGGGCCATTCCACAGGCCATTGTTTATAAGCTATGACAGAAACATCCGCCCCGGTATCTAATATACCAACAAAGGGCTTTTGTTGCAATAAAAATTGAGCAGTGGGTCGTGCATTAGAAACCGGTTTTAAAACTGCACTTACCTGTCGCGTAGATCCAAAGCCCCCTGTACGAGAGACAGTAGAAGGAATAGGTGCTGTAAAATATGGTAAAATAATTAATTGTGCCCACGAGTCCCCGGGAGAAATTGTTAAAGGTGATGAGGACCATACTTGAATTTTAACAATGCCTGTGTAATCAGCATCAATAACTCCAGGGATAACATGAATACCTGCCTTCGATGCAGAGGAGCGAGGTAATACTAAACCTACAGTAGCCGCTGGAATGGGTCCTTTAAAGGTAGTATTATATACCAAAACTTCATGAGGTAAGATGGCAGTTTTACATTCCGCTGCAATAAGGTCAATTCCTGCACTACCTTGTGTAGCAGTAGTACTATGAGCAAAAGACCCTTGCACTCCCTTTGGACCGAGGTTAGGAGTTAACCCGGAGCAAAGTTTTTTGGGGGTGGCGGTGTGGAATTAATTGGATTAGAGCGACATTGATTGGCCCAATGATATCCTTTTTGACATCGAGGACATTTTCGAGAAGGTCGAGAAGGTCCTTTTGCAAAGTTGGCACCCCCTCCTGGGGCTCTACACTGAGCTCGAAAATGTCCTGGTTTCTTACAATTAAAACACGTCCCCTGTGGCTTATTACCTTTTTGTATAGCTCCTGCTAACAAATTCATAGAATAACCATGAGTCCCCACATCTGCACATGCGCTCAATAAATCTGCTAAAGTAATTCCTGGGCGATGAGCTACAGTCTGCAATGCCTTTTTGCAATCTGAATTTGCATTTTCTTGGGCTAATTTAATCAATAACTCTGTTTGCGCATCAAGATTATCAATTTGCCTAGTTACAGCTTCCTGCAATCGATTAACAAATTGAAGGTAAGATTCGGTTGCACCCTGTTTAATTGATGCAAAAGATTTTGTTGGTTTATTCCCTTCTGGTGTTCTTTTAAATGCTCGCAAGATACAAGTGCCTATGGCTTGAAAACAGGTATCGTTTTGTTGAATTTGCATATCAAGGGTTGAAAATGGTCCCGATCCATAAATTTGATCAGGCACCAAATTAGTCCCAGTGATAAGTTGTGCTGCTTGCTTATATTCATTATCCCACACTACATATTGCGCAGGAGTTAACAGCATACGGAAAAGGTCTTTCCAATCTTTTGGAGTCATTAAGTAACCGTTACTAATCCCTTCTATCATGCCTTGAACAAATGAACTTTTTAAACCTGATTCTACGATAGCTCTACGTAATTCTCTCAAAACTTGATAAGGTAGAGCAGTCCATTCTGCATGATGTGTTTCGTTCCCTGCCTCTATTGTTGTAGTTCTAGTAACTGGGTATAAATTAGGATTAGGTTCCGAATTATCCCATAGATCATCGTTCCAAATGAATTCACCATTTTTTCGTGCTTGCTGTATACCTAATTGAATTAAACTAGGTCGTTCTACGCTCTTTGGTGTTTTGGTAATAATAACGCTATCATTAGCGTTGTTGTTTTGGATATTTTCAATTGGTTTATTAGGGGTAGTAGTAGTAAAGTCAGGAGTTTTGTTTTGCTCTTCCCTTCCCATATCGGTGGCCAGCCGACAAGAAGGAGGAGAAGGTGTAGGTCCAAGAGTCGCGGGAGGTAAAAGAGACCAGGTCTTGCCTGGCAATTTGTTGGATATATTTTCGTTAGTAATGCCTGTCAATCCAGAAGAGAGAATTACTATAGTAGAATATATCTCTCTCCAAGTCAATAATATAGGAGTCGAAACTCTAGGCTCTAAACGAAACTGCTGCCCTATCTTTTCCCATGTTTGAGGATCGAATGATCCCTTCTCTGGATACCAGGGACATTGACAAACTATTTCCTCAATTAAACGCTCTATATCTTTAAGAGTTATTGGATTTCGGGAGGAACCATATCTTTGCGTTATAGTATATAGCTCCTGTGCATGTTGTTTATGTGATGATGTTAAATTTCCCCCCATACTTACAGTGTTCCGTAGAAGGAATGGCGCGCTGACTGTTCCAGTCGTAGTAAGTACGTCACGTTTTCACCGATCACGTCGGGGATCACCAGATGTTGCAAAATAACTCTCCTCTCGTGTGTCTGGGCAAAAAACTCTTTATTTGGGAGTCAATCCCCTTCTTATATACTCTATGAATATTCATGGATATTACATGTATTATCATTACTATTGGTTACATTTTGCTTACACAACCATGATCATGCATTGCTTACAAGAACAACTCTACATGAACAGCTCGTGAACCTGCTCAGGAATGTACAAACATCACCTGCTATTCTGCTACTTTCTCAGGAAAGAACAAAAACATCACATGCTAGATTCTCAGGAATATACAAAACATCATCTGCTGCCTGTATCCAAATACATTCTATCTACATAGATGTGGGTTTTTTGAGCCTGCTGTATGTGGGAAAGCGCGGGGTACAAATCAAATGTAATAAATATACACCATAAGAACAGGGTTGACACGGAAACGACATATATAAGCTTAACAATATAGTAGATGACGGCAGATTTGGTGAGGGTTGTAATTGCTGCTCCATAGATGTCATTCTTACCTTAAGGAGCATAAAAGGGCATTTAATTGCTGTTATTTTTTAAAATTATTTATGCAATTTTAAATTATACATCCAAGCTTGTGCTTGTAAAGAAAAAAAGTAATCTATTCTATATATATATATATATATATATATATATATATTATTATATATATAAATTATTATATATATAAAAGGCAACCCCAACGTTCTGAAGCCTCCACGGAAGTTGAGGCGCCCGAGATATCCGGTGTGCCCTGGAGTGTCTGCACCGCCCTCGCGTCAAAACGTCATGACGTCGAGGGCGGAGCTATTGACACTTGAGGGCCGAAACGGCCCACAGCGAACAAGGCAAATAGCTTCGAGGGATGGAGGGAGGGGGCCCCTTGCTAGCGCCCGTTTCATTCCGCTCAGAAACGGGCATTTTTTCCTAGTTAGTTATTAAGCTGCAATCTTTTTTTTTTATTTTATTTTTCTCTTGATTCCCACTAGATTGCACTGTTTCTCTAATTTGTAATCTTAATACGAGTGATATTTAATTTTCTTTATTGGCTTTGTTGCTTGTTTATTACTTATTTGTAATAAACTTATTACTTATAAACAAGCAACAAAGCCAATAAAGAAAATTAAATATCACTCGTATTAAGATTACAAATTAGAGAAACAGAGCAATCTAGTGGGAATCAAGAGAAAAATACAAAAAAAAAAGATTGCAGCTTAATAACTAACTAGGAAAAAATGCCCGTTTCTGAGCGGAATGAAACGGGCGCTAGCAAGGGGCCCCCTCCCTCCGTCCCTCGAAGCTACTTGCCTTGTTCGCCCTCCCTCCGACCCTCGAAGCTACTTGCCTTGTTCGCTGTGGGCCGTTTCGGCCCTCGAGTGTCAATAGCTCCGCCCTCGACGTCATGACGTTTTGACGCGAGGGCGGTGCAGACACTCCAGGGCACACCGGATATCTCGGGCGCCTCAACTTCCGTGAAGGCTTCAGAACGTTGGGGTTGCCTTTTATATATATAGATAGATTTTCCTGGAATTTAACTTAGTACAAGAACAGTACTGGGCAGACTTCTATGGTCTGTGCCCTGAGAAAGGCAAGGACAAATTAAACTCGGGTAACATACCATGTAAAATGAGTTTATCTTGTTGGGCAGACTGACCGTACAGGTCTTTATCTGCCGTCATTTACTATGTTAACTTTCAAGTCTCTAAATAGGTACATAAAGGGGGCCTTGGCAAGGCATCCTCTGACATGCAATTCAGAGCCTTTAGAATACAAGAAGAAAGTTAGTTGTGAAGGCTTTAAAAAGACATTTAACATTCAGGGAAATTTTAAAACTGAGCTCTGATCTGGAAAGTCCTAGAACTAAGGAGCAAAAATTGTGTTCTATGGGTTTGTGTTGCCCTCCCAACATCAGGAAAAAGCCATATTTTCTCATTGTAAAATAATTCAAATCTGGGTGAGAAAAAAATTCAAAACCCAAGGGCCCTGTTTACTAAGCCGTGCTATAGGCACACAAACCTTTTAGCGCATACTAACACTAGAGACCCCCATTATATTCCTATAGGTGTCTTTAGTGCTCACTAAATAGTTTACTAAACCGCCTACAGTGCGGTTTAGTAAACAGGGCCCCAAGTCTCTATCATTAACATCCTCAAAGGTCACTATCAAAGTAGCAGTTACAGTGGGTCTCATTCATCTGTGAGACATTTAGACAGACAAATCCAGTGAAGAGTCTAAACCCCCCCCCCCCCCCCCCCCCCCTTTACAAAGCTGCACTAGCAGCTGCCGGGGCTGTGTCGGCTTTGATCCGAAAGAAAAGAAGACAAGGATGGAACATAATACATCCGAGAAATTATCAAAGATGACTGTATCTTCAAAACTTTATTAAAATATTTCAGTAAAAAATGTTTTACTGTAAGCCACATTGAAATAATGCCATATTGGAAAATGTGGGATATAAATGCCAAAATAGCATATTTATAGAAGGCACATTAGGAGGTTGATATATCTTTTTGCCCTTGAAATATTTTCTAATTCCAGTTTCTTGTTAATAACCAAATTGTCTTTTATTAATATTGTCAACTTTTCCAGTCTCACATTAATACCTTGTAATTTATTTCCAAGCTCCAGTTAAGAGATTTGAGTGCGATGCTACTGATTCTGAGAGTTGAGCTTCCATTCTAAATTGCTCAGAAAGTGATTGCTAAAGATTAGCATGCCATAACATTTCCATTGTTATTACTTGCAGTTTCTCCATAAGTTTTGTTCCCTCTGCAGAGGTCTGAATCTGTTCCTGGTCGGTGCTCCTTCCAATTGCCGACCAGACTGCCACCCACAGGCCTTGGCTGATGGAATAGTCAGCATTTGTATAACTGTTTATGGGCTATTGCCTGTTGCCTCCTCAACCATCAGAACCAAGGTGGTGGCCCTGCACCATATTCTGTAAATCAATCGAGCGAAGTGTTGTAAATCAGTTGAGCGAAGTGTGGGGACTAAACACAGTGCCTTGTTAGAGGACCAGCAAAGAGAGGGAAATACAAATATAACAAATAATGATAATTTAGCACTCTGGGATTCAATCACAAACGCTCCTAGTCTTGCAGTCCAAATGATAAACACTGAAAGGAAAGGACACAAGGCTGAGGTATTAGAAAAAAAAACCATAGAAAAGCTGTTTTATTAAAGATAATGGCAGCAAATAAATGTAATCAGAGACGTTTCACTTATGCAGAAATACGCAAAACGTTGATAAAGTACTCAGATTTAAGTACTTGTCAAGGTGGAATAAAGATAACACACACTGCCCTAGTCTTAAAATTTATAGGACTCCTGACACCCCAAGCACTAAGAAGGAAGCACTTCAACCTGACAAATGGTAATACTCTGGATCCGTAGGGAGTTGGGAGTCGGAGGCTGACAAGTTGGTTTCACCTCACGATCAGGCAATGCAGCAGCAGAGACCCCAGGCTGGTCAGCTGATGGTAGCTCTACCCAGGCAGGTGAGCTTTCGGGGTGGGGGGGGCATATCTTTAACAAGCCTTCATCATGTGGCTAGCTCAGGCCAGCTGATAGCAGCTCTGTGCGAACTGCCAAAGATAACAACCAGCTAGCTATGGTCTGGTGCTATGTTGACTAGACTTAACAGTCTGATGTTTGCCAGTGTTGTGGCTTTGGGGGCCCAAGGACCTAGCTCTTGTCTATGAAGGTCCCCAGCACAGTAAACAAAAATAGTTGTGAACAGTTGTTTTGCTTCTGTGAGCCTTGATGTGTCAGCAATGTGCTTGAGGCCTATTACAGGAATGAACCTCTGGATGTGAGCTGACATGGCCTAAGTCTGAAAAGTCAGGTTCATAATGTAGAATAGTTCTTGATTGTAGTGCTACGTGTTTTGCCCCTACGGAAAGGATTTACTTCTTACTTCAGCGCTCAAGCTGACCTACATCATGGGCCAAAGGAGACGCCGGAATTGCTTACAAAGGATCTGTAATTGACAAGAAGGACACCAAGCATTGAGCACTTCAGCTCATAACAGAAATAAACAGTAGGGGGCAGAGCAAGATGGCAGCTACAGCTTAGTCGGCTGGAGAGCTCTGTGTTTGCCTTATATTTTGTTGTTTTTCTTTTGCCTCTTACCCTCACTATGAGAGAGAAAAGAAAAGGTGTAACCCGCCAAGCGTTTTCCAGCTCTGGTGAGGATTGTGGGGTCGATGGATACTTCTGTAACTCATGGCTCCACCCTTGTTCAATCTTCGGAGTGCAAGCTGCTTGGAGAGATGCTGGAAGAAGATTGAATTAGGGTGGAGCCATGAGTTACGAATGTGTCCATTGGACCCACAGCCTTCACCTGAGCTGGAGAACTCCTGGCTTGGAGGGTTATACTGTTTCGTTTCTTCCCCAGTGTGAAGGCAAGAGAGGCAAAACAAAAGAAGAAAAAATAAAAGGCAAACATGGAGCTCTTCAGCAGACTAAGCTGAAGCTGCCATCTTGCTCTGCCCCCTACTGTTAATTTATGTTATGAGCTGAACTCAATGCTTGGTGTCCATCTTCTTGTCAGTTACAGAACTTTTGTGTATTTTCTGTACCTTTTTGCATTCTATCACCTGTTCTCCAAAGGATTTCCAAGCATCCTCTTCCTTTTCTGTTAAAAAAAAAATGCATTAACTGATGTTCTGCTTGAGCCTTGCAACTTCATATCATGTCCTTTTGGAAAGAGTGCTCCCTCTTTTCCCAATATTGTGCACATGCACAGTTGTTCACACATGTGCAATGGATTCAGTAGGTACACTCCTGGGAAAAGAGTGCACACTATTCATTGAAGACATTGGATATATCATTGACGTTTCCTTTGTTATTTTCCATTTTGCCTTCTCCCTAAAGGGTGTCCACTGTAGATATTCTCATTTGCAAAAAGCCAAATGCTTTCTTTTAACCCATCTGCGGTATCGCTCAGAAATATATTGAACAGGACCAATCTCTGAGGCGTTCCACTATTTTCCTGTACCTCCTCTAATTGAATTCCATATACCACTACCCTGTTTTGTCTGTCACTCGTCCATTTTCTAATTCTATTCACTACCTTGGGACTTGGTCCCAGGTTGCTTAATTTATTCATGAGCCTCCTCTGTGGGGGTTAACAAAGGCTTTGCTGAAATCCAAGTATCCACATTCAGCCACCTATTCAAAAAACAATTGACCCTGTAGCCCATTGGATTGCAGCTAGTTCATTATCCTTCCTTCTGTAGCATCTCATTTTTCCTGTCACCAAGGTAATGCTCACTGGCTTCTAGATTCAAACCTCTTCTCTGGTGCTGCTTTTGTGTAGAGAACCACAGCTGCCCTTGTCCAATCCCATGGAAGTGCTTCTGTTTCCAAAGACCTGTTAAAACACATCCTTCCGCAGTCGGCAGACCTTTTGGGATTTTTTTTCATCTGGCCCTATTCTCCATATATACTCTCTTCAAGGAAACCTCACCTAGTGCGGACACAGGAAAGACTGAGAGTCAATTTGCTTTTCCTGTATTCTTTGAGTAGTGGTGCATGGCCCCTCTTGGTTGGTGGTGTGATTGGTAAATTCCGTGAACAGTGTGACATCTATTTCTTTTTGTATGTACTTTGGTTAGCCATCTGCAATACTTCTTCAGCGTCTTCACGAGTGAACACCGAACAGAAGTATTTGGTTAGCATTTCTGACTTTTGTCATCCTCTGCATTACAGGTCCACTTGTGGCCATTCTTCTTTCCTGCACAGCAGGCAAAAGTAGAGGCTGTCAGAGGACGAATCACCAACGGAGATATTAATTCAACAGTCTTTATTGTAATATTAAAAAAGAGGGCCCGACACGGGCCGTGTTTCAACGCACACAAGCGTCTACATCAGAGATCAAACAGAAAACTCTGGAATGGAGCACAGGACCGCAGTCCTGCTATAGTTTAAAGCTGTAGACCGTACACAAATACTGTTTGCAATCAAAGCAAGATGACAAGTTTCTTACAAAATTTTGCTCCTACAGTCATTGTAAGAAACTTGTCATCTTGCTTTGATTGCAAACAGTATTTGTGTACGGTCTACAGCTTTAAACTATAGCAGGACTGCGGTCCTGTGCTCCATTCTAGAGTTTTCTGTTTGACCCCTGATGTAGACGCGTGCGTCTAAACACGGCCCGTGTTGGGTCCTCTTTTTTAATATTACAGTAAAGACTGTTGGATTAATATCTCCGGTGGTGATTCGTCCTTTGACAGCCTCTACTTTTGCCTGCTGTGCTTTCCTGTCGTAGAGGATCTTCCTGTCTTGTATTTTGTTTCATTCTTCTTTCCTGTCACCTTGCTCTATTGTTTAAAGTCCTTCCTCCATCCAGCCTTTGTCATCTTAATTTCATTCCTCATCTCTCTGTTTTACCAGATATGTGTTCCTCTTTTTGGATGCTTTGATTCTTGACTGTTAACATTTTTGCAGCTACCTCTTTGGAGAACCATATATAGATTTCCTTTACCTCAAATTAGTTTTCAGTACTTTGCTAGCACACCACTGAAGGGGTTTGGTTTTGGACATGCTGGTGGTACTTTTTTTTTTTTTTTAAGTTATTTTTTCCATTACCTCCCACAGATCAATCCAGAGATGAATGGGTTATGTCCTCCTACCAGCAAGTGGAGATAGAGAGCTCTGCCATAAAGGATACCATGCAACAGCCTTACTTTCAGTATCTCAGCAGGTGGATGGACATATCCTGTGCAGCTCTCCAGATGGTGCTTTTTCCTGGCCTTTTCCTTTAGGTCTAGTTGAGCTGGGGGTCTTGGCTTTCTCTGCCTGCCTGTGGGGTATACCTGGTGGGGCCAGATCCTTCCCCCCCCCCCCCCCCCATCCCTCGTCACCACCATTTCCCCACCTCTCTGTGCTTGGGTCTTTACCCTGGAAGATTTTCTCCTTCTTCTTCAAAGCAAAAAAAAAAAAAAAAAAAAGAGCCAGAGCAGGTTAGGGCGTCATGGGGTAGCAGGTGCCTTTGCACTGGTTATGCTGTTGCTCTGCCTCGGGGGAGTACAGACTCCTGAAACTGTGAGTGTTCTCTTTTCCTCCCTTCCTGTCCTTGCCAGTGGAGCATTTTTACTCTGTTCCCGTTTGGGCTGCCCGGTAAGCAGTGTTGGGACCTTGTGCTGCCTCCCTCGTTAGCAGAATCTGGCTTTTCTTCCACCGGTCAGCCCCTGGGCTGTTTCCTAGGGCTGGCAGTGGGGACTTGGCAGGTTTTCCATTTGGTGGGCTCCGTGGCTGTTGGTTGTTTCACAGCAGCCATTTTTGGTATTTGGCGCCATTTTTAGGGAACAGACTTCTCCTGCCTTCAGCTGTAAAGTACAAAAAGACCCCAAACACGTTTCTTGGCTCAGGACGCGGGCATGCGGCGCTCTGATTGTGGTTGCAAGGGTGTACTGTCTTGGGTGTTGGGAGGGGCATGGGCGGGTCAGGGGCGTTTACAGAAGATGCATATAGTGTTAAAGAATAGCAGGGCTCCATGCCCAATTTGCACACCAGGATTTACACCACATTTCAGCTCGCATAAGACCTTGAACCTGAAGTTGAGCAGCAAATTTGACACTCAATGCTATTCTATAAAGAGTGCTTATCCCAAAGCGCCCTTTAGCATTGAGCGCTGAATTTTTGGCACCATTTATAGAATTTGGCTCTTAGTGTATAGAAGATGTTAATTCCCATAACCAGTTGTGAAATTATGAGATTTAACTTTGGCTTTGAAACATACATACTAAGTGTTTTCAACCTTCAGCATATCACAGCTGCTTTTTCCCTCTGGGGAATGTCACATTGTTCTCTTGACTTCACCCCTGAGAACTATGTCCTTTGTTTCAGGGAGTACTTGACGGGGTTTCACAAACGGAAGGTAGAGAGACGGAAGGTGGCCGTTCAGGAACTGAAAAAGAAGATCAAGGAGGAGCAGAGGAAGATGAGAGAGGAGGTACAGGATTCCATATGGCGGCCAGATAACAACTGATTACCCTAGACTGTTTTTTGTCAAATCTAGAGCCAGATTCATTAATATATTTTCTTACAGACAGAAAACACTTCATGATGCAGGCCCAAAAGGGTTAATAGGGCAGGAATGCAACTGTTTTGGTGTTACTTTATAAAGTGAGACAGCCAGCTATTTGTCTTCAAAAGTACTAGCGCAAATCAAGCAGTGATAGCACCTACAAAGTTCAGACACCCCAGATTCTATCGAGGTCACTCAAATTTAAGAAACATATAAACCGAGAAAATTGTAGGCAGATAAAGACCATATGGCCTATCCAGTCTGCCCATCTATGCCATGTGCTATCTCTGTCACTCCCTTACAGATCCTATGTACTCGTCTCAAGCTCTCTTGCATTCAGATACTGTTTTCATCTCCACCACTTCCACCAGGAGGCTGTTCCACGAATTCACCACCCTTTCTGTGAAGAAGTACTTCCTCAGGTTACTTCTGAGTTTGTCCCCTTTCACCTTCATCCTTTGCCTTCTTGTTCCAGAGCTTCCTTTCAGTTGAAAGAAACTTTCCTCCTGTGCATTTATGCTGCGTAGGCATTTAAATGTCTCTATTATATCTCCCGCCTTTCTTCCAAAGCATACATATTGAGATCTTTTAAGTCTGTCCCCATACACTTTATGACTAAGACTGCTGACCATTTTAGTAGCCACGCTGTAGACAGACTCTAACCTGTTTATATCTTTTTGAAGATCTGGGTATTTACCATCCAAGTTTGGTTCCTTTATTTGTCCCACTTTGAGTTTTTTTGTTGTTGTTGTTTTTTTAACTTACAAATGAAGTTAAGTACATAAGTATTGCCATACTAGGAAAGACCAAAGGTCCATCGAGCCTAGCATCCTGTTTCCAGCAGTGTCCAATCCAGGTCACAGATACCTTGCAAGATCCCAGAAATGTACAAAACATTTTATACTGCTTATCCCAGAAATAGTGGATTTTCCCCGTCCATTTACTAACGGTCTATGGACTTTTCCTGTAGGAAGCCGTCCAAACTTTTTTTAAACTCTGCTAAGCTAACCACCTTTACTACATTCTTTGGCAACGAATTCCAGAGTTTAATTACACGTTGAGTGAAGAAAAATTTTTTCCGATTCATTTTAAATTTACTACATTGTACACGATGCAGTAAGATAAACTGGGGTATCTAGGAGGGATTATGTACGGAATGATAAGATAAAGGTCCCTACTAGGCATATTAGATATCAGGTTACAAGGGATAAAAAGAAGTGGAGGGAAGGGGAAGGGAAGAGGAGGGAAGGTCGAAGCACATTAAAGGGGGGGGGGGGATGGAGAGGAATATATAACTTAAGTTAAACGGCTAGTTTGGAGATTACTAGATTGCCTTTTTTGAACTCTCACTTACACGCGATGGCACAGACATAATATGGAGACTTCTCGGCCATCGGTCCGGGGAATTATAAGAACCCAGACCCTACGGGACACAGATTGGGAGAGGTGAGAACCCGGTGTAAAGGAGTGAGGGAATGGCAACAACATAATCACTCTATGGTAACAGGGATAACATTGTTAACGAGGGAAGATAAAAGGGGGGGGGATACTGGGAGGAAAGTGGGAAAATAGGATTATAAAATAAAACTGGGGATGTTTCATGATATAGGTTTGCAATCAACATGGAATGTTTGTTGACTATAGACATCACAATGTTTCAAGTAAATCAGTAAGGTTGAATGTTCAATAAAATAAAATGTTTAAATATAAAGCACAGTTGGAGGGGAGGGGTAAAAATGTTAAAAGTTTGATGACTGTAAGCAGTGTTGTATATTTGTTGTGTTACTACCGTGTACTGAACTCACTGTAATGAGGTGGATTTGTACTTCTTGACTTTTCATCCATAAAAAACGTTGAAACATAAATTTACTACATTGTAGCTTCATTGCATGCCCCCTAGTCCTAGTATTTTTGGAAAGCGTGAACAGATGCTTCACATCTACCCGTTCCACTCCACTCAGTATTTTATAGACCTCTATCATATCTCCCCTCAGCCGCCTTTTCTCCAAGCTGAAGAGCCCTAGCTGCTTTAGCCTTTCCTCATAGGGAAGTCGACCCATCCCCTTTATCATTTTCGTTGCCCTTCTCTGCACCTTTTCTAATTCCACTATATCTTTTTAATTAATTAATTTATTACATTTGTACCCCGCGCTTTCCCACTCAAAGCAGGTTCAATGCGGCTTACATAGTAACTGGGATTACAAAGTATTGGTTGAGAGAAATAAGTTGAGTATTATCGGAGTAATAAAAGAAATAAGAATGAATTCATGCAGGGATGAGGGGAGTAGGAGGAGTATGAGCAAGGGTAAGTGAGCAATTGGAGGGGTAGATGAGGCGGAGGGACCAGAATTGAACACAATATTCGAGGTGCGGTCGCACCATGGAGCGATACAAAGGCATTATAACATCCTCATTTTTGTTTTCCATTCCTTTCCTAATAATACGTAACATTCTATTTGTTTTCTTAGCCACAGCAGCACACTGAGCAGAAGGTTTCAACGTATCATCAACGACGACACCTAGATCCCTTTCTTGGTCTGTTACTCCTAACGTGGAACATTGCATGACATAGCTATAGTTCGGGTTCCTGTTTCCCACATGCATCACTTTGCACTTGCTCACATTAAACGTCATCTGCCATTTAGACACCCAGTCTCGTAAGGTCCGCTTGTAATTTTTCACAATCCTTCCGCGATTTAACAACTTTGAATAACTTTGTGTCAGCAACAAATTTAATTACCTCACTATTTACTCATCTCTAGGTCATTTATAAATATGTTAAAAAGCAGCGGTCTTAGCACAGAGCCCTGGGGAACCCCACTATCTACCCTTCTCCATTCAGAATACTGACCATTTAACCCTACTCTCAGTTTTCTATCTTTTAACCAGTTTTTTTTAAATCCACAATAGAACACTACCTCCTATCCTATGACTCTCCAATTTCCTCTAGTCTTTCATGAGGTACTTTGTCAAATGCTGTTTGAAAATCCAGATACACAATATCAACGGCACACCTTTATCCACGTTTGTTCAGGCCTTCAAAGAAATGCAGTAGGTTGGTGAGGCAAGATTTCCCTTTACTAAATCCATGTTGGCATTGTTAATAAAATCCATGCTTTTGAATATGCTCTGTAATTTTGTTCTTTATAATGGTCTCTACCATTTTGCCCGGCACCGACGTCAGACTCACCGGTCTATAATTTCCCAGATCTCCTCTGGAACCTTTTTAAAAAATCAGCATTACATTGGCCACCCTCCAATCTTCTGGTACCACACTCGATTTTAAGGATAGATTACATATTTCTAACAATAGCTCCGCAAGCTCATTTTTCAGTTCTATCAGTACTCTGGGATGAATGCCATCCGATCCAGGAGATTTGCAGTTACATCCTCCGGGTTTACAGAGAATTCATTAAGTTTCTCCGACTCGTCAGCTTCAAATACCATTTCCGGCACTGGTATCCCACCCAAATCTTCTCGGTGAAGACCAAAGCAAAGAATTCATTTCATCTCTCTGCTACAGCTTTGTCTTCCCTGATCGCCCCTTTTACTCCTCAGTCATCTAGCGGTCCAACTGATTCTTTTGCCGTCTTCCTGCTTTTAATATACCTAAAAAAAATTTTTTACTATGTGTGGTTACCTCCAACGAAATCTTTTTTTTTTTTTTCTTTTTTAAGTCCCTCTTAGCTTTCCTTATTTGTATTTGTATTTGACTTGAACATTCCTTATGCTGTTTCTTATTATTTTCAGTCTGTTCCTTCCATTTTCTGAAGGATTTTCTTTTAGCTCTAATAGCTTCCTTCACCTCACTATTTAACCATGCCGGCTGACGTTTGGTCTTCCGGCTTCCTTTTTTAATACGCGGAATATATTTGGCCTGGGCTTCCAGGATGGTGTTTTTGAACAGCATCCACGCCTGATGTAAATTTTTGACCCTTGCGGTCGCTCCTCTCTTTTCTTTTCACCGTTCTTCTCATTTTATCATAGTCTCCTTTTTTTAAAGTTAAATGCTAACATATTTGATTTCCTATACTTCAAAGCTAATATCAAATCTGATCATATTATGATCACTGTTATCAAGCGGCCCCATCACCATTACCTCCCGCATCAGATCATGGGCTCCACTAAGGATTAGGTCTAGAATTTTTCCTTCTCTCGTTGGTTCCTGTACCAGCTGCTCCATAAAGCAGTCCTTGATTTCATTGAGGAATTTTACCTCCCTAGCGTGTCCCAATGTTACATTTACCCAGTCAATATCAGGGTAATTGAAATCACCCATTATTATTGTGTTGCCAAGTTTGTTTGCGTCCCTAATTTCCTTTAACATTTCTGCATTCGTCTGTTCATCCTGGCCAGGCGGACGGTAGTACACTCCTATCATTATCCTTTTCCCCTTTACACATGGAATTTCAATCCACAGTGATTCCAAAAAGTGTTTTGTTTCCTGCAGAATTTTCAATCTATTTCATTCAAGGCTCTCGTTAATATACAATGCTACCCCTCCACCAATTTCGATCCACCCTATCACTACAATATAATTTGTATTCCGGTATGACAGTGTCCCACTGGTTAGCCTCCTTCCACCAGGTCTCAGAGATGCCTGTTATATCTAATTTTTCATTTTCCAAAGTTATCCGACCGGGAGCAACAGATGTAGAATCAGCTCGACCAGGAGAAATCCCAGCAAAGATAGAACTTCCAGGGCAGACCACTATAAAATATGAGTGGAGTGGAATCGGTAGAGATAAATCACTTGTTTACTCTTTTCAAAAATACTAGGACTAGGGGGCATGCAATGAAGCTACTAAGTAGTAAATTGAAAACAAATCAGAGAAAATACTTCTTCACTCAACATGTAATTAAACTCTATAATTCCTTGCCAGAGAATATGGTAAAAACAGTTAGGGTTTTAAAGAGGTTTGAGAAAAACCACTGCTTATTTCTAAGATAAGCAGCATAAAATCTATTTTACAGTTCTGGGTTCTTGCTAGGGACTTGAGACCTGGATTGGCGACTGTTGGAAACAGAATACTGGGCTTGATGGACCTTCTGTCTGTCCTAATATGACAACACTTATGTTCTTATTTTATAATCCTTGTGTGTTTTCTGTCTTGTGTTTTGTTTTAATGTTCCTTCCCTTAATATTATTTTTTTTTAATCGCTATGATTTTTTGTATATAATATGTAGTGTGTTATTTCAGTTCATTTATAAACCACTCTTATCCAGTGGGATACAAAATCAACATACACAAATAATTTGAACTTTGAACTTTATCAGTGATCAAGGAGTGCATAAGAGGAGATGTATATTCTAAGTTGTTCACCCTTTTACGTATATTGACGAGTCCAAATTAGCTGCTATTTCTGCAGTTTTTGAACTGATGTGACTTATTGCATGTTTCCTGAAAAAAATGAAGGCATTTTGGCTCTCAGGTTGACTGCAGAGTGCTTTTATTGCAACTCACTGTATCACTGGATGAGAGATGAAATAGAGGGGAAGGTTAGTATGGCAGTGAAAACCCCCCAAGGTTCATTGCAAGAACTGTAAGACCAAATAAACATAAGAAATCAGAGCAATGATAGATCTCCAGGTCCACCTGTTAGTGCAGACTTTCAGCCAAACAGGTTCTTAAAAATCTGGAAACTTTTTAGTTCGTCAGAAACGGGTCAGCAGGTCTTCTCAAGGGGCGATAGGAGCACCATTTATTCCTCACATTTAAATTGTCTACATATCACATGTGTAGAACTCAAGGTCAAAATCATACTGTGTTATGGGGTTTTGAGCCCTATAGCCCTATGCTGTTTCTGGGTTGTATTGGAGCCACTATATGGATTTATTTCCTCCCTTTCTAGAGACACAAGGAATATATGCGGATGCTGAAGGAGAGACAAGAGGCTCTGGGTAAGTGCAGCATTCAGATCAGACATCCTGAATGTTTCCTTCAAAGAAATGGCCCTGTAAATCTGTTTTCTCACACGTAAACTGAACCCATCACTTCTTGTAATCCCGCTCCACACCTCCATTTGTCCTTTCTTCTTAAGTATAAACATTTCCAAATGTAAAACTATAGTAAACAAAGGAAGGATGCAAGCCAAAACATGCCCATCTGGTCACCATATCAGAAAATACCCAAGAAAGAAAGTCTACCCTCCCAGCTGACCCCATAACCAAAAAGAGCTCAAGTATTACAGTAGGGACAAGAGGTCTTTGTTCTTATAACTTCCTATACCTTTTTAATATATAGCCCCCAGTTCCTCCCTGCAGCATGTAGAACAACAGAAACTAATATCCCCACATCCATAGAGGTTCAACAGCCCATCCAAGTTTGCCACTTTATTCAAAATCATACTTAAAGATTTCGAGGAAAGTGTTTGTTTGTAGATAAGGTTCCCGTATCAAGAGGAGTCTTTTTTTTTTTTTTTTTTTTTTCATTTTGGAGTGAGGCTTCCCATGTGATTAGTGTGTGAAATTCACTGCCAACTCCAATAGGAAGGGAGGCTCCACCTGCACCTATGATTGTAAAATGCATTTCTCCGAGGACAAGCAGGCTGCTTGTTCTCACTGATGGGTGACGTCCACGGCAACCCCTCCAATCGGAAACTTCTCTAGCAAAGTCCTTTGCTAGTCCTCGCGCGCCCGCGCGCACCGCGCATGCGCGGCCGTCTTCCCGCCCGAAACCGGCTCGAGCCGGCCAGTCTTCTTTTGTCCGCACTCGGTACGGTCGTGTTTCGCCGTGTCGAGCCCCGGAAAGTCGACCTCGCGCGTCCAAATTTATTTTTGACGTGTTTTTTCTTCGGAAAAGTCTTTAAAAGTGTCGGGAAGTGCTCAGGAAACCCCCCCCGGGTTTCGTGTTAACCCTTCCCGTACTTCCAGCTTTTTGCCCCGATAAGTTTTCTTTCGTCGTCGGGGTAGGCCTCTTTTCGGCCTCGGTCGAGATTTTCTCCCTTAAAAAATTTTTGGTGCTCTTTTTCCGTCATTTCGGATTTTGATTTCGCCGGCGTGATTTTTCCGCCCATGACATCGAAGCCTTCCAGCGGCTTCAAGAAGTGCACCCAGTGCGCCCGGGTTATCTCGCTCACTGATCGACACTCGTCGTGTCTTCAGTGTCTGGGGGCCGAGCACCGCCCTCAGAACTGTAGTCTGTGTTCCCTGCTTCAAAGGCGGACTCAGGTAGCGAGATTAGCCCAGTGGAACGTGTTGTTCTCGGGCTCTTCGTCGGCATCGGCACCGGGATCTTCGAGTGCATCGACGTCGTCAGCGTCCAGACCATCTTCCTCGGCCGCCCCTGCATCGAGTGCATCGAGGCATCGGGCCTCTGCATCGGCGCCAAGGTATCGGGCGACTGCATCGACGTCGGTGGTACCGGGACCTCGTCTGCTGATGTCGTCGGACGGTGGTGCATCGTCAGGAGTGCAGGTGAGGGCTGTCCATTCCCCTGCTGGTGGCGGTGAGCCTTCGGGTGGGTCTCCTCCTACCCTGAGGGCTCCTGCGGTACAGCCCCCCCGAGACCGACCTCCTTCGGCCTCGGCCCCGAGGAAGCGACGGCTGGATTCTACGTCCTCGTCGGTGCCGGGGAGCTCCGGTGACATGCTTCGGAAGAAGTCGAAGAAGCATCGACACCGGTCGCCTCCCCGTGTCGGCACCGAGAGCTCTGGGTCGCCGAGGGAGTCGGCACCCAGCAGGCATCGGCACCGAGAGGACCGCTCACCCTCTGTTCAGGAGGTGTCGATGCGCTCCACTCTGGACAGCCCGGAACAGCCTCCTCGCCCGGAACAGGTTCTGACGTCGACGCCTGCATCGACCTCTTTGCCTTTCTCTGCAGCCGCTCTGAACGAGAGCCTCCGGGCCGTTCTCCCAGAGATTCTGGGAGAGCTGTTGCGCCCTACCCCTCCGGTACCGTCGAGCGTGGCGCCGGCTGGCCCATCGCCCGGGGTGAGGTCCCCGACGTCGGTACCGCGTGCGGTGCCGACTGCGGCCACCTCCCAGGAGGGCTCCCCGACTACGTCGGCGGAGGGAGCTTCGCCGATGCGGGCGAGGGAGTCTACCTCTCGACGCCCCCCATCGTGGACGTGGCTCCACCGAGTCGAGCCGGGCGAGGTTGCAGACACAGGTTCGTGAACTTGTGTCTGACACCGAGGGTGAGGCCTCGTGGGAGGAAGAGGAAGACCCCAGATATTTCTCTGACGAGGAGTCTGAGGGTCTTCCTTCTGATCCCACTCCCTCTCCTGAAAGACAGCTTTCTCCTCCTGAGAGTCTGTCTTTCGCTTCCTTTGTCCGGGAGATGTCTACGACCATCCCCTTCCCGGTGGTTGTGGAGGACGAGCCCAGGGCTGAAATGTTTGAGCTACTGGACTATCCTTCTCCACCTAAGGAAGCGTCCACTGTTCCCTTGCACCATGTCCTAAAAAAGACATTGCTTGCGAACTGGACCAAGCCACTAAGTAATCCCCACATTCCCAAGAAGATCGAGTCCCAGTACCAGATCCATGGGGACCCAGAGCTGATGCGCACCCAGTTGCCTCATGACTCTGGAGTTGTGGATTTGGCCCTAAAGAAGGCTAAGAGTTCTAGGGAGCATGCTTCGGCGCCCCCGGGCAAAGACTCTAGAACCTTAGACTCCTTTGGGAGGAAGGCCTACCATTCTTCTATGCTCGTGGCCAAAATCCAGTCTTACCAGCTCTACACGAGCATACACATGCGGAACAATGTGCGGCAGTTGGCGGGCTTGGTTGATGCTCTTCCCCCTGAGCAAGCCAAGCCTTTTCAGGAGGTGGTCAGGCAGCTGAAGGCGTGCAGAAAATTCCTGGCCAGAGGGGTGTATGACACCTTTGATGTTGCGTCCAGGGCCGCTGCTCAAGGTGTGGTGATGCGCAGGCTCTCATGGCTGCGTGCCTCCGACCTGGAGAATAGACTCCAGCAGCGGATTGCGGACTCGCCTTGCCGTGCGGACAATATTTTTGGAGAGAAGGTCGAGCAGGTGGTAGAGCATCTCCACCAGCGGGACACCGCATTCGACAAGTTCTCCCGCCGGCAGCCTTCAGCCTCTACCTCTACAGGTAGAAGATTTTTTGGGGGAAGGAGGACTGTTCCCTACTCTTCTGGTAAGCGTAGGTACAATCCTCCTTCTCGACAGCCTGCGGCCCAGGCTAAGCCCCAGCGCGCTCGCTCTCGTCAGCAGCGTGCGCCTCAGCAAGGCCCCTCGGCTCCCCAGCAAAAGCAAGGGGCGAGCTTTTGACTGGCTCCAGCAGAGCATAGCCGACATCCAAGTGTCAGTGCCGGGCGACCTGCCGGTCGGGGGGAGGTTGAAAGCTTTTCACCAAAGGTGGCCTCTCATAACCTCCGATCAGTGGGTTCTGCAAATAGTCCGGCAAGGATACACCCTCAATTTGGCCTCAAAACCTCCAAATTGTCCACCGGGAGCTCAGTCTTACAGCTTCCAGCACAAGCAGGTACTTGCAGAGGAACTCTCCGCCCTTCTCAGCGCCAATGCGGTCGAGCCCGTGCCATCCGGGCAAGAAGGGCTGGGATTCTATTCCAGGTACTTCCTTGTGGAAAAGAAAACAGGGGGGATGCGTCCCATCCTAGACCTAAGGGCCCTGAACAAATATCTTGTAAAAGAAAAGTTCAGGATGCTTTCCCTGGGCACCCTTCTCCCCATGATTCAGCAAAACGATTGGCTATGCTCTCTGGACTTGAAGGATGCCTACACACACATCCCGATACTGCCAGCTCACAGACAGTATCTGCGATTTCAACTGGGCACACGTCACTTCCAGTACTGTGTGCTGCCCTTTGGGCTCGCCTCTGCGCCCAGGGTGTTCACAAAGTGCCTGGCTGTAGTAGCAGCGGCACTTCGCAGGCTGGGGGTGCACGTGTTCCCATATCTCGACGATTGGCTGGTGAAGAACGCATCCGAGGCAGGAGCCCTGCAGTCCATGCAGATGACTATTCGCCTCCTGGAGCTACTGGGGTTTGTCATAAATTACCCAAAGTCCCATCTTCTCCCAGTGCAGAGACTCGAATTCATAGGAGCTCTGCTGGATTCTCGGACGGCTCGCGCCTATCTCCCAGAGACGAGAGCCAACAACTTGCTGTCCCTCGTCTCGCGGGTGCGAGCGTCCCAGCAGATCACAGCTCGGCAGATGTTGAGATTGCTGGGCCACATGGCCTCCACAGTTCATGTGACTCCCATGGCCCGCCTTCACATGAGATCTGCTCAATGGACCCTAGCTTCCCAGTGGTTCCAGGCTGCTGGGGATCTAGAAGACGTAATCCACCTGTCCACGAGTTTTCTCGAATCCCTGTATTGGACGATTTGGCCCAATTTGACTCTGGGACGTCCTTTCCAAATTCCTCAGCCACAAAAAGTGCTGACCACGGATGCGTCTCTCCTGGGATGGGGAGCTCATGTCGATGGGCTTCACACCCAAGGAAGCTGGTCCCTCCAGGAACGCGATCTACAGATCAATCTCCTGGAGTTGCGAGCGATCTGGAACGCTCTGAAGGCTTTCAGAGATCGGCTGTCCCACCAAATTATCCAAATTCAGACAGACAACCAGGTTGCCATGTACTATGTCAACAAGCAGGGGGGCACCGGATCTCGCCCCCTGTGTCAGGAAGCCGTCAGCATGTGGCTCTGGGCTCGCCGTCACGGCATGGGCCTCCAGGCCACATATCTGGCAGGCGTAAACAACAGTCTGGCCGACAGGTTGAGCAGGATTATGCAACCTCACGAGTGGTCGCTCAACTCCCGAGTGGTGCGCCAGATCTTCCAAGCGTGGGGCACCCCCTTGGTGGATCTCTTCGCATCTCGAGCGAACCACAAAGTCCCTCAGTTCTGTTCCAGGCTTCAGGCCCCCAGCAGACTGGCATCGGATGCCTTCCTCCTGGATTGGGGGGAGGGCCTGCTGTATGCTTATCCTCCCATTCCTCTGGTGGGGAAGACTTTGCTGAAACTCAAGCAAGACCGAGGCACCATGATTCTGATTGCTCCGTTTTGGCCGCGTCAGATCTGGTTCCCGCTTCTTCTGGAGTTATCCTCCGAAGAACCGTGGAGATTGGAGTGTTTTCCGACCCTCATCACGCAGGACGAAGGGGCTCTTCTGCATCCCAGCCTCCGGTCCCTGGCTCTCACGGCCTGGATGTTGAGAGCGTAGACTTTGCCTCTTTGGGTCTGTCAGAGGGTGTCTCCCGCATCTTGCTTGCTTCCAGGAAAGATTCCACTGAGGAGTTACTTCTTTCT
This sequence comes from Microcaecilia unicolor, assembly GCF_901765095.1. Classification (NCBI taxonomy): domain Eukaryota; kingdom Metazoa; phylum Chordata; class Amphibia; order Gymnophiona; family Siphonopidae; genus Microcaecilia; species Microcaecilia unicolor. Next base: position 10,187 of record NW_021963490.1, on the reverse strand, counting down.
ATGGAGGAGGTTTGCCGTCTGGTGTGACAGCAAGGCCCTAGCTCCTCGCTCTTGTCCTACACAGACCCTGCTTGAATACCTTCTGCACTTGTCTGAGTCTGGTCTCAAGACCAACTCTGTAAGAGTTCACCTTAGCGCAATCAGTGCATACCATTACCATGTGGAAGGTAAGCCGATCTCAGGACAGCCTTTAGTTGTTCGCTTCATGAGAGGTTTGCTGTTGTCAAAGCCCCCTGTCAAGCCTCCTACAGTGTCATGGGATCTCAATGTCGTTCTCACCCAGCTGATGAAACCTCCTTTTGAGCCACTGAACTCCTGCCATCTGAAGTACTTGACCTGGAAGGTCATTTTCTTGGTGGCAGTTACTTCAGCTCGTAGAGTCAGTCAGCTTCAGGCCCTGGTAGCCCAGGCCCCTTACACCAAATTTCATCATAACAGAGTAGTCCTCCGCACTCACCCTAAGTTCTTGCCAAAGGTTGTGTCGGAGTTCCATCTGAACCAGTCAATTGTCTTGCCAACATTCTTTCCCCGTCCTCATTCCTGCCCTGCTGAACGTCAGCTGCACACATTGGACTGCAAGAGAGCATTGGCCTTCTACCTGGAGTGGACACAGCCCAACAGACAGTCCGCCCAATTGTTTTTCTTTTGATCCCAATAGGAGGGGAGTGGCTGTGGGGAAACGCACCATATCCAATTGGCTAGCAGATTGCATTTCCTTCACTTACGCCCAGGCGGGGCTGGCTCTTGAGGGTCATGTCACGGCTCATAATGTTAGAGCCATGGCTGCGTCGGTAGCCCACTTGAAGTCAGCCTCCATTGAAGAAATTTGCAAAGCTGCGACGTGGTCATCTGTCCACACATTCACATCTCATTACTGCCTGCAGCAGGATACCCGACGCGACAGTCGGTTCGGGCAGTCAGTTCTTCAGAACCTGTTTGGGCTTTAGGATCCAACTCCACCCCCCGAGGGCCCTGTTTGTTCTGTTCCAGGCTGCACTCTCAGTTAGTTGGTAAATTTTTTTAGGTCAATCTCAGTTATGTCCTCGCCGTTGCGAGGCCCAATTGACCATGGTTGTTGTTTTGAGTGAGCCTGGGGGCTAGGGATACCCCATCAGTGAGAACAAGCAGCCTGCTTGTCCTCGGAGAAAGCGAATGCTACATACCTGTAGAAGGTATTCTCCGAGGACAGCAGGCTGATTGTTCTCACAAACCCGCCCGCCTCCCCGTTGGAGTTGTGTCTTCCCTTGAAGTGTATTGTCTTGCTACATACTGGACTGGCCGGCTCGAGCCGGTTTCGGGCGGGAAGACGGCCGCGCATGCGCGGTGCGCGCAGGCGCGCGAGGACTAGCAAAGGACTTTGCTAGAGAAGTTTCCGATTGGAGGGGCTGCCGTGGACGTCACCCATCAGTGAGAACAATCAGCCTGCTGTCCTCGGAGAATACCTTCTACAGGTATGTAGCATTCGCTTTTTTTAACCTATAAGGCCTGTTTTGCCCACATATCACATATTATTCTTAAATTATGTGATAGATCCAGCAAGCATACCTCTGGATTAAGATCAAGTCTCTGCTTAGTCACTTGCTCTAAATAGGTTCCAAGATCTGTCCGAAAACTTTGAATTCTCAGCAGGGTCCATAAAGAGTGATAAAGATTATTCTTTGTCCCACTACGCTTTAAACATATTGATTTTTCTATTCTCTTTTCTTTATTCAATTGGGATTGTGTAAAGTAAGCTGTATGCAGTGTATAGAACTGGCGCTCCCTGAGGTTTGTACATAAGATCAACTGGAGTATCCCCTTTAATACTAGCATTCCAAGAACCCAATGTATGTTCCAGGTCCCTCTCCCAATGGATCTTTACAGCTGTAAAGTCTCTTAGCCTTCCCTAGTCAATTGTAAGGCCTTATATATGCCTGAGATGGAAGCTCTTGTCAGATAATTGAATTGAAGTTTTAAAATTTTCTGCATCCAGGGAATGTATATAATGCATTCTCCGAAGACAAGCAGGCTGCTTGTTCTCACAATTGGGTCATCCTCCGCGACGGCCCAGGAGACCAGGAAAAAACTTGCACAGCAAACGTAGAACTCTCGAGAACGCTGCGTCGCACGGGCTGAACACACCACGCATGCGCGAATGGCTTTCTGCCCGAGATGCGAGCGTGCTCTCTTTAGTTCTTTTTGATCCGCATCTGGAGCGACGCGTCTTTGGTTAGGCTGCGCTCTGTTTTGGCTCAGGAGAGTTTGTTCTTCAGCATTTACCGCTCCCCTTCTTTTCTTTCACTTTGTGTAGTATTTCTTTCACACACACACAAAAAAAAAGTAGTGTTTTCCCCTATTTTATTAGTTTTTCTTCACCATTTCCTTCTTTTTTTCGTCTGGGCTGCTCGGCTGGGTCATTTTTCCCCTTTTTGTACCTTTTGTTTTTTGCAAAATCGAGTCTGTTAATTTCATAGCCGCTGTTTTTCTGTCCATGTCATCGAGGACTCCCAGTGGCTTCAAGCGTTGTACTCGCTGCAACTGGACCATCTTGGGTACCGACCCCCACGCGTGGTGTCTCCAGTGTCTTGGACCTGACCAGCTGCCTGTAAGCTGTGTCTTTTGATGAAGAAACGGACCCAAGTGGCTCAGGAGGCTCAACGTGAGAAACGTTTTGCTGATCGGTCCGGTCCTTCGACATCGGTACCGAGGTCGTTGACGTCGAGGGAAGCAGCGACATCGAGAGTCAAGGTAATGGCTGCCGAACGACCGCATGGAGCTGGGAGCAGCGAGGCATCAAGTGGGTCTCCACCTATCTCGAGGCCTACTGCTGTGCAGGCCCCGAGGAGACGTGAGGATTCCATGTTCTCCTCTTCGGTACAGAAGAGTCTCGATGACAGGTGTCGCGCGAAGGCTAAGAAGCACTGTCATCGTTCTCCTTCCATGCATGGTACCGAGAGCTCCGGGGAGCCGAGAGCGTCAGCAACTGACAAGCGTTGGCGCCGGGAGGACCGCTCACCCTCCATGCAGGAGGTGCCGATGTGTCGGTCATCTGGCAGCCTGGAACCGGCTCTCGAGCCCCCTCAGATTCTGCCACCGACTCCTGCACCGGCCCCACAGCCTTTACCGATGGAAGTTCTCGACGAGCACATCAGAGCCCTTCTTCCAGAGCTTCTGGAGGGATTGCTGCGCCAATCTGCTTCGGTGTCAGGGGTGCTTGCGCCTTCTGTACCGACTGCGTAAGCGGCATCTGGGCCATCTCCTGTGGTGAGGTCCCCGACTTCGGTGCCGCTTGTGGTTCCGGCGTCGGCCACCACCCGGGTCGATTCCCCCTTGACGTCGGTGGAGGGAAGCTTCACCAGAGTCCAGACAGGGGTAGACTTCTCGACATCCCCCACGAAGTCATCGATCCTCGACGTTGAGACAGGCTCGGGTTCGGGCTGCTCTTAGAGAATTTTTGTCTGATACCGAGGATGAGCACTCGCCCAGATACTTTTCGGAGGAAGAGTCATATGGGGTTCCCTCTGATCCTACTCCACCAATTGAAAAAAGAGTCTTTCTTTCTCATCTTTTGTTCGGGAAATGTCTACAGATATTCCATTCCCTTGGAGGTTGTGGATGAGCCCAGGGCCGAGATGCTCGAGGTCTTGGATGATCCTTCTCCACCTGCTGAGGTTGCAACGGCCCTTTGCATAATACGCTTAGGGAAGTACTTATGCGAAATTGTTTGTTCCCTCTTTCTAATCCAGTGGTCCCTAAAAAATCCGAGTCCCAGTACAGAGTCCATGGAGAGCCTGTAATGGTGAAGGCCCAACTTCCTCACGATTCCATGGTGGTGGACTCTGCTGTCAGAAGAGCCAAGAGTACTAGAGACTATGCCTCGGCGCCCCCAGGCAGAGAGTCTAGGACCTTGGATTCTTTTGGGAGGAAAACGTATTGGGCAGCAATGCTCGCCGCCAAAATCCAAACTTACCAGATCTACACGTGCATTGACTTGCGGAACTCGGTGAAGCAACTATCTAGTTTGGTTGAAGCACTCCCTCCGGAGCTCGCCAAACCTTTTCACCAGGTGGTCAGACAGCAGAAGGCGTGTCGTAAATTTCTCGCCAGGGTTACTTACGACACTTTTGATGTGGCATCCCGAGTAGCTGCTCAAGGTATAGTGATGCATAGACTCTCATGGCTGCATGTCTCTGTCCTGGATCACAAGACCCAGCAACGAATGGCAGACGTTCCTTGCCGGGGGGATAATCTTTTTTGGAGAAAAAGTAGAGAACATGGTCGATCAGATCAAAAAGCACCATGATGCAATGGATTCTTTCTCCCGCCGGGCGTCTTCTGCTACCACCTCCTGATCCAGGAGGTTTTTTGGAGGGAAGAGGAGTGCTCCATATTCCTATAATAGGCGTAGACACACTTCTGCTTCTCAGCAGCCTGTTCAGGCTCAGTCCCAGCATGCTCGTTCCCATCAACGGTGTGCGCGCGCCTAAGGCTCCTAGGGCTCCCCAGAAAAAGCAAAGGACGGGCTTTTGACTGGCTCCAGTGCAGCATAGCCGTTGAAAAACTGTCCGTGCCGGATGGCTTGCCTGTCGGGGGGAGGTGGTGGTTTTTTCACCAAAGGTGGCCTCTTTTAACCTCCGACAGGTGGGTTCTTCAAATAGTCCGGTTAGGATACATGCTCAATCTGGAATCCAGGCCTCCAAATTGCCCATTGGGAGCTCAGCCCTTCAGCTCCCAGCACAAGCAGGTACTTGCAGAGGAACTCTCCGCCCTTCTAAAGTCCAGTGCGGTCTAACCCGTACCACCAGGGGAAGAAGGGTTGGGATTCTATTCCAGGTACTTCCTTGTGCAAAAGAAAATGGGGGATGCGACCCATCCTAGACCTAAGGGCCCTGAACAAATTCCTGCACCGAGAAAATTTTCAGGATGGTTTCCCTGGGCACCCTTCTTCCCATGATTCAGGAAAACGATTGGCGATGCTCTCTGGACTTGAAGGATGCCTATACACACATCTCGATACTCCCAGCTCACAGGAAGTATCTTTGATTTCGGTTGGGAACTCTGCACTTTCAGTACTGTGTACTGCTCTTTGGTCTTGCGTCTGTGCCCAGGGTTTTCACTAAGTGCCTGGCAGTTGTCACAGCATCGCTACGCAGACTGGGAGTGCCTGGGAGTGCACGTCTTCCCTTATCTTGACGATTGGCTGGCGAAGAGCACCTCAGGCAGGCGCTCTACAGTCCATGCGGATGACTATTCGACTGCTAGAGCTATTGGGGTTCGTGATCAATTATCCCAAGTCCCATCTCGTCCCAGTACAAAAATTGGAGTTCATTGGAGCTCTGTTGGACACACGGACGTCTCAAGCTTACCTTCCCCAGTCAAGGGCAGACAATCCCCTGGCCCTAGTGTCCTTGGCTTGAGTGTTTCAACAGATCACAGCTCGGCAGATGTTGAGACTCTTAGGGCACATTGCTTCCACAGTTCATGTAACTCCCATGGCACGCCTACATATGAGATCAGCTCAATGGACCCTAGCTTCCCAGTGGTGCCAAGCCAGAGGGGATCTAGAGGATGTAATTAATCTCTCCACCGACTTTTGCAATTCCCTTCAGTGGTGGACCATTCGATCCAATTTGACCTTGGGACATCCATTCCAAATTCCTCAGCTGCAAAAAGTGCTGATGACGGATGCATCCCTTCTGGGGTGGGGAGCTCATGTAGATGGACTTCACACTCAAGGAGTTTGGTCCTTTCGGGAAAAGGATCTTCAGATCAACCTCCTGGAATTACGAGCGATCTGGAACGCTCTCAAGGTTTTCAGAGATCTGCTGTCCAACCAAATTATTCTAATTCAGACAATCAGGTTGCTATATATTACACCAACAAGCAGGGGGGCACTGGATCTCGCCCTCTGTGTCAGGAAGCCGTCCAGATGTGGCTTTGGGCGTACCATCACGGCATGTTTCTCCAGGCATAAACAACAGTCTGGCCGACAGGTTGAGCAGGATCATGCAACCTCACGAGTGGTCGCTAAACATGGACGTAGTCTGCAAGATCTTCCGAGCGTGGGGCACCCCCTCGGTGGATCTTTTTGCCACTCAGATCAATCACAAACTCCTTCAATTCTGTTCCAGACTTCAGGCACACGACAGACTAGCGTCAGATGCTTTTCTCCTACATTGGGGGACAAGTCGTCTTCTGTATGCATATCCTCCCATACCTCTAGTAGGGAAGACTTTGCTGAAACTCAAGCAAGACCAGGGAACTATGATCCTGATTGCTCCTTTTTGGCCTCGTCAGATCTGGTTCCCGCTTCTTCTGGAGTTGTCCTTCGAAGAACCGGGTGGATGTGAAGCGGGTGGATGTGAAGCGACTGTTCACGCTATCCAAAAATACTAGGACTAGAGGGCATGAGTTGAAGCTACAGTGTGGTAAATTTAAAACGAATCAGAGAAAATTTTTCTTCACCCAACGTGTAATTAGACTCTGGAATTCATTGCCGGAGAACGTGGTACGGGCGGTTAGCTTGACGGAGTTTAAAAAGAGGTTAGATAGATTCCTAAAGGACAAGTCCATAGACCGCTATTAAATGGACTTGGAAAAATTCCGCATTTTTAGGTATAACTTGTCTGGAATGTTTTTACGTTTGGGGAGCGTGCCAGGTGCCCTTGACCTGGATTGGCCACTGTCGGTGACAGGATGCTGGGCTAGATGGACCTTTGGTCTTTCCCAGTATGGCACTACTTATGTACTTATGTACTAACCGTGGAGATTGGAGTGTTTTCCGACCCTCATCACTCAGAACGATGCGTCACTTCTACATCCCAACCTCCAGTCTCTGGCTGTCATGGCCTGGATGTTGAGAGCCTAGAAATTGCCTCTTTAGGTCTCTCGGAGGGTGTCTCCCGAGTCTTGCTTGCTTCCAGAAAAGATTCCACCAAAAAGTGTTATTCTTTCAAATGGAGAAGGTTTGCCGTCTGTTGTGACAGCAAGGCCCTAGATACTTTTTCTTGACCTACACGGACCCTGCTTGAATACCTTCTACACTTATCAGAGTCTGGTCTCAAGACCAACTTCGTAAGAGTTCATCTTAGTGCAATTAGTGCTTAGCATCAACATGTAGAGGGTAAGCCTATCTCTGGACAGTCTTTAGTTCGCTTTATGAGAGGTTTGCTTTTGTCAAAGCCCCGTCAAACCTCCACCAGTGTCATGGGATCTCAACGTCTTTCTCACCCAGCTAATGAAAGCTCCTTTTGAGCCACTGAATTCCTGCCATCTGAAGTGTTTGACCTGGAAGGTCATTTTCTTGGTGGCTGTTACTTCAGCTCATAGAGTCAGTGAGCTCCAAGCCCTGGTAGTGCATGCACCTTATATCAAGTTTCATCATAACAGAGTAGTCCTCTGCACTCACCCTAAGTTCTTGCTGAAGGTGGTGTCCATCTGAACCAGTCAATTGTCTTGCCAACATTTTTTCCCTGTCCACATACCCGCCCTGGTGAAGACAAGTTGTACACCTAGGACTGTAAGAGAGCATTGGCCTTTTATGTGAAGTGGACAAGACAGTCCGCCCAGTTGTTTATTTCTTTTGATCCCAACAGGATGGGAGTTGCCATCAGAAAACGCACAATCTCTAATTGGCTAGCAGATTGCATATCCTTTACTTATGCCCAAGCTGGGCTGACTCTGGAGGGCCATGTTACGGCTTAATGTCAGAAAGCCATGGCTGCGTCAGTGGCTCACTTGAAGTCAGCTGCTATTGAAGAAATTTGCAAGGCTGCAACGTGGTCATCAGTCCACACATTCACATCTCACTACTGCCTTCAGCAGGATACCCGACGCGACAGTCGGTTTGGGCAGTTGGTGCTGCAGAATCTGTTCGGGGTTTAGAATCTAACTCCACCCTCCTAGGCCCATTTTTATTCTTTTTTTTTTTTTTTTTTTGACTAATCTTTTTATTAATAACAAGCAGAGCATATTAATACAAACACTTGACCAATACACGTAAAATTCAAACTGTAGTATTAGCTTATGATCAACATCTAGTTACTCATTACAGATTATTCATTTATACTGTTCCAGGCTGCACTCTGTTAGTTGTTTATGGTTTCAGGTCAATCTGTGTTATGTCCTCGCTGTTGCGAGGCCCAATTGACCAATGTTCATTGCTTTGAGTGAGTCTGGTTGCTAGGGATACCCCACGTGTGAGAACAAGCAGCCTGCTTGTCCTTGGAGAAAGCGAAGATACTTACCTGTAGCAGGTATTCGAGGACAGCAGGCTGATTGTTCTCACAAACCCGCCTTCCTCCCCTTTGGAGTTGTTGTTTGTTTGCTTATTTTTATGCTTTTTGATTAAACTGAGGTAGCATGCTCGTGCGGCGGGCGGGACGTCATCCGCTCATTCGTGGTGAGCGTGATTCGTGCACCAGAGCTCACTGGCAAAACCTTTTGTTCATTTTGCTTGCAAAATTTCTGATTCCTGGGCCGCCGTGGACGTCGACCCACATGTGAAAACAATCAGCCTGCTGCCCTCGGAGAATACCTGCTATATTTAGGATTGCCATCCTCAGGTATTTACAGTGATCATTTTTTTTTTTATCATAAGCGCTGTACATTCAAACTGCACAATAACAGCCAATCCCCTATGCACTGCATTGAAATAAATGGACCTCCCTTCTTTTTCCTGGATAGGACTAACAATGGGGCAGAAAGCATGTACAGATCCTACCACAGCACATGGCATCCACTGAAGAGAAAAGCTGCTATTATTTTGACATTAATTTGGAACGTTGCCCAGAACCCCATACAAAAAATTGCACTACACTCCTGTCTGGCAGTCATGTGCTGCTTTATCTGTCTCTTTTCTACTGCTTCATTTTTCCCTGTACAGCCATACATTCCCTTCTCCTTCCTTTCTCTTATTTCTACTCTTTCTTTATTTATTTATCTCATCTTTTCTGTCAGGTCAGGATTTCTGTTCTTTTCACAGAAGAGGCAGATGAGCTGGAGCAGCTGGTGACATCCCAAACTGAATCTCTTCAGTATGATCATCCCAACCACACTGTGACCGTGACAACAATCAGCGACCTGGACCTGTCAGGAGTCGGCTTGCTGGGTCTTGGGGTACGATCTTTCACGTTTCTGTGCCCATCTTCTAATGGCTGCTGTGACACCTGTCTCTTGTTTCACCAAAAATTAATTCTTGACCGTTTTTCCCTTAGGTAACTGAGCAAGTCAAGGTAGTGAACATTACTTGTGTCACTAGAGTTGGGACACCCCTCAGTTACTTAAGAATGATGGAACTACTCACTAAAACAGTCACAGCTGTAATTACTAATAAATAATATTGCAAAGATGTATTCATAAGACCATACAACATTTCCAAAGCTGTGCTTGTGTGTGTATATGGGTCATTCGGAGGCTGTGTTCATGTATGTGAGCTGATCTGGGATGGCAATATAGTTTAAAAACTTGCTGGGTCTTGGGGAATGATTCTTCACATTCTCTGCCAGTCTTCTGACGATTCCTGTTCAGGGCCTGCTTAACCATTAGCAAACTAGGCCAGGATATCCACAATGAATATGCATGAAAGTGATTTGCATATAAAGGAGGCAGTGTATGCAAATCAAGTTCATTCATATTCACTGGATATTCTGAAAACCTGACTGGCAAGGGGTACTCCAGGACTGGACTTGGGGAAATACTGAACTAGGCTGTCACTTACAGTGGCAACTTTTGGAGGAGGGGCAAAGAGCAGCTGCAGACAAAGCAAAACAATGTGTCCTGGCAGCCACAGCTCAAATGATTATAACCACATATTACTCACCCATGTAAATGGCTTAACTGCCCTCATTATGTAACCATTATATATTAAAATACTTTGCTCAGTCACCTCTCTCTCATATGATGTGTGTGTAATATTCACAATTCTGATGCCCAATTATATGTTTTTACAGAATTGTTTTGGGAGGGGTGATATTGGGGTGATATGATTGTTGTGTTTAATTATCAAAATTTTAGGGGGCAAGGTGGTGCCTAAACGCTTATAAGTTAATGGGATGGGCATAAAGTTGAAAATTTGCCTAGGACGCTTAATATTCTGCTTCTGTCTTTGAAAAGTAACATTAGGGCTGATTTTACTGAGGCGTGTTCTCCTACTGATGCTTATGATAGTTTCCCTTAATTATCTGTGGTCTCCTGAGAAATTTCTTCAA